>NC_061525.1:5617500-5717500 GCF_022379125.1 Scophthalmus maximus
CCACCATGCACCTCGACTCCTTGCAACGACGTCCCGTACAGAAAAGGAAGCAGCCTGTCATCAATCTGTCGGCCGTACCTTGGGCTTCAGAGGTTGGGTTCGTCCTCCTCTTTATACCAAGACGTCGCTGGGATGAATCGATGTGGAGAGACGGACGCTCCGCTTCCCAATGCCAGCTTGGGTCTTCCCTCGACGAGTCCTTCTTTTCCTTTTACCCAGATGAGGAGTCTATCGGCTCCAGAAGCAGTCCGGTCGGGGGGGGGGGGGGGGGGGGGGGGGGGGGGGGGGGGGGTTGTGCCGTGGGATTGCTACCGCCTCGCTGCATGGACACGGGGCGCTAGCGTGGCCGCAGCGGTGACCGCCGGCCGGGAGATGCTGTCGGTGCTGAGGAGGCGGCGGCGGCGCTGGTGATATCCACAGAGGTCCCCGTTTCCACCTGACACAGCCTCCCCTTCCTCCACCTCCTCCTCTCCGCTGGTGATGCTGGAGAGAAACAGCAGCATCAGTGCGGCGGGAGAGAGAGAGGGAGGGAGGGAGAGGGGGAGAGGGGGAGAGGGAGGGGGTGGGGGAGAGAGAGAGAGAGAGAGAGAGGGAAGGAGGCATGGTGGGGGACAGAGAGAGAGAGAGAGGGGGGCGGGGGGGAAGAGAGGGAGAGAGGGAGAGAGAGAGGGAGGGAGGGAGGGGGTGGGGGACAGAGAGAGAGAGAGAGGGGGGCGGGGGGGAAGAGAGGGAGAGAGGGAGGGAGGGAGGGGGGGAAGAGAGGAAGAGAGGGTGGCTGGGGGGTGGGGGGAGAGAGAGGGAGGGAGGGAAAGAGAGAGGGGGGCGGGGGGGAAGAGAGGGAGAGAGGGAGGGGGGGAAGAGAGGAAGAGAGGGTGGCTGGGGGGTGGGGGGAGAGAGAGGGAGGGAGGGAAAGAGAGAGGGGCGAGACAGAGGGAGAGAGAGAGAGAGAGGGGGGGGGGGAAGAGAGGGAGAGAGGGAGGGGGGGAGAGAGAGAGGGAGGGAGGGAAGGAGGCATGGTGGGGGAGAGAGAGAGAGGGGGGGAGGGGGGGGAGAGAGGAAGAGAGGGTGGCTGGGGGGTGGGGGGAGAGAGAGAGAGAGGGAGGGGGGGAGAGAGAGGGAGGAGGGGAAAGAGAGAGGGGCGAGACAGAGGGAGAGAGAGAGAGAGAGAGAGAGAGAGGGGGGGGGATGAGAGGGGGGATGAGAGCGAGAGGCTACATTTTAACAAGAAGCCACAAGAAGTCGAGTTCCGCCGTCACCTCACTGCCGTCGAATTGGTTTTAAGACAAAAAGAGAAAGAAAAAAACAACAACGTCAAACCCCATTGTTGAATAGGGAGAAGGAAGCAAAAACACGGGCTGTTATTTAAGGAATGTTCTCAATTTCAAGTGTTTGTAACTATGCAGAGTAAACCCACAGTCAAGCTAACTGCAGGACAACGTTAGTTTCAAAGCTAGCTCCACAAATGTTAGCGACCCTCAGCTAAGACCAACTAACAGTTGGTAACATTTATCATACCTGGACGTTAAGGTGGTGTGGTGTGGTGTACCCACCCACCTACTTACCTACCTACATAACCAACCAACCAACTAACTAACTAACTAACTAACTAACTAACTTCCTGTGCCAGCCCATCCGGTCCGTTCTTCCCTCTCTTACACCTGCCCGAAGTGGGCGGGGCATCACGCCTGTCAACCAATCAGAAACCTCGTTGTTCATCTTGAACCCATAATCACATCAAATACAGTTTTATGGAAAAGTTTACACACTGCAGCAAACAGATTCCATTTAATTGGACTTTCATCAAATGTTCAAGCTTTCAAATTAATATAAACACCAAACAGTTATAGTCGTGTGTGAATAATTTGGACTGTCTAGTAAATTATCCCTTTCGCAACTGTTAAGCATGGGAGGGGAAATGTTGGGGTTGTACAGCAGGCGGAGATTATTCCCTAATTACATCTTGTGTAGCCGCAAGTTGTATTAGGCGTCTTGGTGAAAATCACCAGATACGTCAGGGACCACACAGTGTCCAAGGGCAACGTTTGCAGTGGGAAAAAAGGGGTGGAGGGGAAGATTGAGTCTGATATGGAAGCTCTCAGAAGACTCAGCCTCTTCTGCGTGTTCACCACATCACGAACACACCTTGTGACGATCAAAGAACCGGTTTCACCGTTTTTATCCCCAACCTCTGCTCAATGCAGTGACCCAACCTGATATATGTCTGGAGTGATTTTAACTAAGCCAGCACAGTCACCTTATAGGCCTTAAATTCTAATACGTTTGACAAAGTGGAAACATGGGTGATTTTAGATTGTCATATTTTGATCAAACTATTGTTTTGAATACTTCGTCCAAGACTGCAATTCCGAAAAGCGGAGTGATGTGATATCAAAATATCATTAATGCTATTTCACTGCACTAATGTGACTAACGAACCTGTCTATCATGAATACATAAGTAGCACGGCTCCTTTAACTCTCGCGGGAGGAGGAGTCTGAGTTGCGGAAGAGACTCACTCACTGTCAAGAGGCGTTTCTCTACACAGAGCCATGTGATCGCTTTTTTTTTAAGTGAACCTACCTTCTGCCTCGGACCCTCGGACCGCAGTCCAGTCGAGAGGTTGTTGCCTTCAGTTGTTGCTTTGCCGCGGTCTTGTCTTGTTACGAACAATGTCGGAGTCGATCAAAAACGTCGCGATATTCGGGGCGACGGGGATGACCGGGCTGGCGACCCTACCGCAGGCGGTGTCTGCAGGTGAGGAGTGTGTTCACTTGGAGTTTGCAGCGCGGAGAAAAAGAAGCGGTGTCTGTCCCTGACAGAGTTGACTGATTGTCTTGTAACAAATAAGTTGTTGTCTTTCTACCAACAGGGGTTTAAAAAACAAAAATAACAATTGAAGGTCAAATGAATAACCAATAAGTTGATCAGCTGAGTTTGCTGTTAATGATGAATTTATATAATATGACCGATAGTAGTAGTATTATTAATACTCATAATAATGCCAATAACATAAGTTTAGGCTTCACAGTGTCAAGTTGTGTACGTCTGCCTCTGTTATGAATTTAGAGCTGGTAATAAAGCAATGTAATTGTGCTTATTTTATAATTGTCCAGTATAGTATGACCTTGGGTTTTTCAGATTTCTGAGTTCAGTCATCACACACATCACACTATTTCTTCTTTTTTTGTGTCTAAAAATGTCTTTTGAGAGTTCCCCAGCAACCATCTTTAATTGTACCAGATTATACCACCACAGAACTGTATCATGATATTAGGTCAAAACAATGTTGATATCTGAATCCTACTTTGCTAACTATTGAAGGTTGTTGCAAATTCAATATTATGAGCAATGTCTTAATGTACACATACATTTAGTACTGATTGCTGTATTTATTTGTATTCAAAAATTCATATTGGAATATGACTTCAACTGGAAAGTTAAGCTATAATAATAATAATAATATTAATTATTATTATTTATTTATATTGTTTGAAATTCTGTAAAGACTAAAAATACAGGCAGACCCACACACTTAAACAAACGCATCCGGTCATGATTTTAATTTCACTTAGCAGCATTTTCATTTCCTCTCCTCCCGCTCACCACAGGGTAAAAAAAACAAACTGTTGAGTCATGTTAGACGTTACAGATCAGCATTGTGCTGAGTCACAGCAGAGAGCTGGTAGTAGAAGATGTCACTATCTTGCCTGTACAGGGAGGGTGGAGTCACCTCCATGTGGTTGGTGTTATTACAGAGCGTCTGGAAAAGACTCTTATTCCATGTCGAGGCTAAAGAAGCTGGAATCATGTCATGCTGTTGAATTTTACTATCAATCTTGCCATGTTTAAAATGCATGCAGTTGTTACTGCACACTAGCCGGTCAGGGGAAAGTGCCAGTTTTATTATGAAATTATTATTTTCCCGCAGGCCCTGGCAGGTTCTCCCTTAACGTTTGGAAGTGGAGGTGGAGGCGAGGGTTATTCAGTTGGTTACAATATGTAATTTCACAACTAGATGTCACAAAATGATTATATAAACTACATTTTTCCAAATAGTCAAAAAACTTGATGAAAAATGTTGAAATATTATGCAAGATATCAAGGAGAAATCCTGTTGTTTTGAAATATAAGTGTCATGAGGCTGCATAATTATTACATTAGTTATATGGGCAGTGATTTCATATTCCAGAAATATTACGATGATTATGGTGCGAGTATGTGTTGCTTCTGTTTCTCTGTTGACCTGCTTAGTTTCCTCGTGTCCTCCTCCAGGGTACAATGTAACGGTGCTGGTGCGGGACCCTGCCAAGCTGCCTGCTGACCATAAGGCATCAAGAGTGGTGGTGGGAGATGTACTGAACAAAGCCGATGTGAGGACGACCATGGAGGGCCAGGATGCAGTTATCATCATCCTCGGCACCCGGAGCGACCTCAGTAAGGCTCCACAGTCTAACTAAAAACACACAACCAAGCAAACAAGATGAGAGAGAGAAAACACAGTCTGAGTCTTGTTTAGACAAATAAAAACTCACTTTTTTCGTTGTCACTAATGATATTAATTTCTCATTTAGTGTGCAGTTTTGTTTGTTTTTCACACACGCTCTCTGTGGTTTTGAACATTCTTTCCTGCAATTGCAGCATTTTTGTTGCTATTGTTGCTTTGGGATCTCCTTGCATGTTTACTGTAAATGATCAGCGTATGATTTTTTCTACTTTTTTTTGATTGTATGAGTTTTCTTTAACTGATTGCTTGAGTTCCCCTATGTTAACCTATCTTTACATAAGTTCACCTTGCTTTTAATTGTGTTAAACCATGAATTATTCACTAGAGGTCGCCATGAGACTTACACAACATATAATCCAATGTGACATCGTTGTACACTGAGGACAAATTTTCATGTATTTCTTCAGGTTAACATTTCCATGATACAATGAATAACCAATGGGTTAATTGTAACATGGAGATAACATAGCTACAAGATAGGGTTCAGGAAAAAATGGGGAAAATATCAGGACAAAATTAATAAAAAGTTGTAACAATGTACTAGGAAAAATACTTGCTCAAGTCCTTTTAGTTTTAAATTATTTTTACATTAATTTGTAAGACGTCTTTCGTGTTGTAGGCCTTCTAAATAATCCCCTTGATAAAATTGAACACATATTAAGATTTTAATCTTAATGTTTTCATGGATGAACTTAATTCTATAACTACATCGCTTTAAAATACAGTGAAGGAAATGTATAGTTACCACAGAGTGGAAACACTGTGCTTGAGTAAAGTGCCAGGGCCTCAAAATTATACCAAGTATAGATTTTCCTTTTTTGCCAAAGTTTTTTCTGATGTGTGTTAATCAGGCCCCACCACCATGATGTCCGAAGGCACCAAGAACATCCTGGAGGCCATGATAGGTCGTGGGATCAGCAAAGTGGTCGGCTGCATGTCAGGTATGACTCACCGCTGTAGCAATGTATTTGAATCTCATGTTTATATATTTGAGCGTCACCTCCTGAGTTGGCCTTAATTTCTGAGAGGGATGATGCAATCAAAACTAGGAGAAAAGGTAAGATACAGAGGAGATACTATGGAACCATTCTGTCTGTCATGATGTCGACATGATTCTGAGAGTTAAATACATCACTCTGAGCGGGATAGGAAGGTTTTTACGAGACATCATGCATCCGACCACTTTTTGGATCTGTGGAACGAACCAGAAATCTCCTAAATATTGAGCCCCTGTAATAAATACTCCTGCCTAAGACATCTACGGTCGCCGTCTTCCTGATTCAACTGCATCAAATTTTCCATTGCATCCTTCTTTACTTCTCCCCTCCTCCTCCATGTATGTTGCATTGTGTTCCTCCACTCTTTTCTTCATCTTCATCCTCCTCCCTTCCAGCCTTCCTGCTGTGGGATCGCTCCAAAGTCCCGCCCCGTCTGGTTCCCGTGACAGAGGACCATGACAGGATGCACACGGTGCTAAAAACGTCTGGGCTGGACTACGTGGCCGTCATGCCACCTCACATCGCTGGTCAGTAGGAAGCAGATTCTTGCAAGCTTTCTCCCAAACAAAAGTGAAAGAAAATTTAAAATTACTACTGTCATAGAAAGTGCTGCAATTTAGCCAGTCTTATCAGATTTTGGGGGGATTAATGGATTCTTTCATCGACAGAGATTGTAGATTCTCTCCTTCTTTGTCCGAAATTAAATTTTGTCATTGAAATTTCTGTTTTGTTGATGATTTTACTGTGAAATGTGTCCCTCTATCTTCCTCTGGTTAATCTATTAACTGTCATAGTAGAGAGCAGTAATATGTCATCTTATATTTTATTCAGTATTTTTGTTTCCTGTCTCGCTCTCCCCAGATGAACTTCCTCTGACGGAGCGTTACACGGTGACCGAAAACGCGCTAAAAGGAAGAGCCATCTCTAAACACGACCTGGGACATTTTTTCGTCAAGTGTTTGTCCACCTCAGAGTGGAACGGCAAGACTGTTGGAGTGTGCGGAGAGTACAAATGATCCTGAATGGAACTGCTGATCCCTCCAGACGCTGAAGCGTTTACATTTCTTCCTGTTGCCATTCTTTATTTCCACCAAACACAATGAAGCGAAAATATACGTGTATGCTGAGTGATATATGAAGGAACAATGTTTTTTTGTTGTTGTTGTTGTTTTTCAAATAAACCAAAAATGCATTGATGTATTCTCTTCCGTGATTATGATTCAGCAGCTTTTTATGAATGAATAGATTTTTATCATCTGTGGTGTATTGGGTATATTTTAAAACGCGTAAACCACCACAGCTGCTTTTACTCTATAGCTGTGTACTAACATGTCTTGTCACATGCATGGTCCTCATGTATTCAATGTTTTGTTTCACTTCATTGAACATTATGTCATGTGTTGCCTACTGTTGCGATCCTCTTCTGCTTCTCTTTTTTTTTTTTTTAAAGCTTTTGAAAATAAAAGACTTCATTGTACAAACACGAGTGTGGTGAAAGAAATAAGTGTCATGTGAACGAGCGCAGGCTAGTGTACAACAATAGCTGTGATATATTCTACAACTGCTCTCTTTCTTCTCTCCTTTCTCTTCACTCCCCCTCTCTCTACCCTCCTCTCCTCTCTCCCCCATTTCTCTCCTCTCATCCCAACCGGTCGAGGCCGATGTT
Organism: Scophthalmus maximus; assembly: GCF_022379125.1. Taxonomy (NCBI): domain Eukaryota; kingdom Metazoa; phylum Chordata; class Actinopteri; order Pleuronectiformes; family Scophthalmidae; genus Scophthalmus; species Scophthalmus maximus. Next base: position 5,624,669 of record NC_061525.1, read on the forward strand.
TCGCCCACAACTGAGTCCGGTTTTGTTAAAGATTTCTTCCTTTTAAAAAGGAGTTGTTGTTTTTTTGCCAAATAATGCTCATTGTTGGAACTGATGGGTTTCTCCGTAGTAGTGTGAGGTCTCGACCTTACTATGTAAAGTGCCTTGAGATGATTTATGATTTGGCGCTTTACAAATTGAAATTGAATATTACTATATTATATAATCTTATTCTGCACAGCAATTTACCTGACTCTTTGGAAAGAAAACAGAAACAGAAAATTACTAATGGAACAAGTCAGAGTTGAAACACGTACAACTTCTTTACAGAGTACTGTAACAGTTACCTAAGTATATTTAATCACTGTGAAAGAGCATCGTGATAAGAAGCTTTTCAGTTTAAAGCACCCTGCAAACATTTGCAACCAAGTGATGGCATGTTTAGTAGTCTCCATATTCCTAATTATTGCATTTTTTCAGACATATGAGCCAATCTATAAGGCACACCATGATTGTCAGTCACCATTACTTGAATTGATCACAGTTCATATATGTACACAAAACTGAACAAGTAAATGGTAAGGAATATGATTCAGTCCCTGCTTATTGAAGGCTTTAGAGTAATTAAATGTGCTTATTATGATTTTTTTTAATGTTTGTGATACATTTTGGTGTTAAAACTAATGAAAGGCAGACACCTCTTTGGCTTGCTGGTTCTCCTTCAGCTCACCTCATGTGAGCATGTTCCTGTTAAAGTCAGATGAGTGGCACGTGCAGGGACTCCTGGTGTCCAAATCGTCCCAAGCGAGGGAGCAGAGCCAGCACACCGGAAACATGGAACGTCTGCCTTCAAAAAAATAAAATCCGGATTTTGAGAGGCGATTTTCAGAAGGTTCAGTGTTGTCTTTGGAAACCGGAGAATCATTTGAAGAGGAGCAGGATAACAAATACAAAGTGAGTCAACTTTAAACTCGATTTGACTGCGCGAAAAATCACAAGTATATGAATCATGCATAGAATTGTTGTTTATAATGAGTGAGATGATGCATATTAATATGGAAATTAACAAAGATACAATTTTTTTTGCCTATATCACATTACATTTACATTATGCTATATTGTGAGAAGTTGTCACAGATGTTTACGTGTCTGCAATTTTATTTTGAAAGGCACTGGAAGCAGGCTGCAGACTGAAACCGAGGAGGAGCTTAAGGTGTGTTTTTCTAAGTGGACTGACTCGTTCTTCTTCGTGTGGGGAAGGGTCGAGTGTCGGAATTTAAACAGAAACAACTTTGACATGTTGTTGGGTTTACGACAGTAGAAGTTGACCTCACTGACCGCTCTCCTCTCGGACGACTGCAGCTCTCAGGTAAATGAATATTCTTATCTAAATTAAAGGCTGATTTTTGACAAGTGCACATTTAAGTTTAAATTTCTTCTCATGTGGACGTGCACGTATAGGTAAGATCCAGACTCTGTCGATATCATAATGTGTAGTCTACATTTTAAAATCTTGGGTTCAATTTTTTGATTGTTGATAAGTCTCCTCTAATAAGTTTAGTATTTTCTAACAGATAACTTTAACTTTAGTTGGGTAAGACGTGCTGACTGGAAACACACACACACACACACACACACACACACAGTCATATTTCGTCTTGAATGCGCATGGGGGAGCCCTCTCCTGTCGTCGTTGATTTGATCATTTAGGAATTACTCTTATGTAAATCACAGAATAAGTAGCTGGTCAGGGGCCTGAGTGAACATACAAGTCTACGTTAAATATACATTGTGACAGTGTCATGGTTTGCATATAAGCAGTTAAACGTGCAATCAATGTGGATTTGTTGTATGAAATTGCTCCATCGGAATGTAATGCGGATACAACTACACTACCCAGAATGCCGTTCGTCACCCCCGGCCCCCAACTGTAGTGCCATTGGCGTGAAACTCAAATCACGGGCGGGAGAAGGAGCGAGCCGGTCGGTTAGCCGAACCGGGGTGGACCGTTTTAAACGTTTACAACAGGAAACCATCGACATTTTTTGGGTTTTAATCCGCCGGGGAACTCGCGACGCGTTCAGTAACCCGACCTCGGCGCCGAGGAGCGACAATAAGGAGCGTCAACCAGGAGCAACGGTGTCGACCGAACTTACCGCGGAGCGACGGGAAGTGATTCAACAGGTTGGTTTAAAGAGGCCGAACTTCGTAAACGTGTCGGAGCCGAGCGGTTTAACTCGCGTTCGACACAAGTTGGGTCCAAACTGGGACGTTTAAAGAGGGTTTAAACAAAAAAAAAAAAGAAAGAAAAAACTTTGGTTAAAATGTACAAAATGTACGAGGTGACTTAAAGGCCTTTTACGGAGGGTTCCTCCTGTTTCCCTCCTACACGACGAGACCGACGTTACAACCCCCAACCCTCATTGTAGCTCCGCGGAGCACTCGGTCCACACACACACACACACACACACATATGTATATGTATGTATATATATATGTACATATACTATATATACTATACATATATATATATATATATATATATATATATATATAGTTCTTGATTAGTAGTTCTCTGATTTCAGCTTCTTAAAAGTGAATACTTGCTGGTTTCTTTTCGTTCCTCCGTGACTGTACACTTAATATCTTTGGTGTGTGGAAAAAACAGAAAATTATCGACAGATTAATCGATTATGAAATTAATCATTAGCCGAGCCCTACTCTGTAGCATCTTATGTCTGCTCAGTCTTATTTTTCTATTAAAAAAACGTTTTGGAAAATGGACGGTTTTATCTCATTGATATATCTAGATATATCTAGATCTAGATCTAGATATATCTAGATCTAGATATATCTATATATATCATTTATAAGATAATTGTTTATTAAGTTATCATATAAATGATGATTTATTGACAAATTTTTGGATTGTGTAAAACAAGATTATGGGGAAAACAATTTAAAGTAAGAAATTAAATTAGAGAAATCAAGCAAATTCTGCTAATCCTTGCAAAGTACTCTGTTTATTTACAATAGATAGAACTGGAATTGATTAATTTAGTATTGAGTGACTTCCTTGTTTGTTTAAACCTTTGGGGGGGAGTATTCTTTGTCACGTCAGAGTTTCGATAGTATTCCATTCTTCTTTTTTAATATGAGGGCTTTTTAATTTAGAATTCCCACTTCCGTTCACTGAGGACAAAGAAACCTACAAAATGTGTAGAGTAGATTATTTATAACTGTGACTCGGTTGACTTGACAGTGTTTGCCTTCCTCTGCAGTTTCACGATGATCATGAAGGGGCAGAAGCGCAGATTCCCACCGGAGGATGTGGAGGTTTCAGACAGGAGCAGCCCGACCTGGGAGAGCCAACGACAGTTTGTGTTCTCGGTTTCCCTGAGCAAGTATCAGCGTGGCCAGGAGCTGCCTGAACCCAGCCTGCGGAGGTCCGTGCTGATAGCCAACACGCTGCGGCAGATCAGCCTCGAGGCCTGCGTGGCACCCTCTGCAAACGGGGAAGTGTCAGCATGCAGCTCTTCATCTGCGCTCCATGTGAAAGAGCAGGAGGGTATTGTCTACGGAGTTGCCACAGCAAAACATCCCTCTGCAGAGGCGCTCACTTACAGCCACTTGTCAGCTCTTGCCACCTGCCCTGGGGTTTCCTCAAGTGACTCATCGAATTGTGTTACAAGTAGGTGTCCAGCAAGTACATCAAATGTTCCCCTGTCTGCAGGAGACGAAGATGAGGACTGGGGATCAATGTCCACTGATCCTGATTTCTCCCTTTCAGCTGCCATTTCCTCGATTCTCACTGCACTGGATTCAACCATTGACGGGGGCCCCCAGGCAGCTCTGCGGTCACCCCTCCGGTCCTTGGAGAACCTGTCGCGGTCCCCAGAGGGAAGTGCGGCGTGGGTAAAACAGGGAGTCCGAGGTTATGGGGGGAGCTGGGAGCAGCCGGAGGTGTGCGGTGTGCGGGAGAGCAACATGGAGGTGATGAGGTCCAGCTACCTCGGTGATCTCACTGTGGAAGATTTGTTCCAGGATATAGACACGTCCTTGCTGGAGAGGGACATGGGAGTGCTTGGACTTAGAGGCAGCGGAGCTGGATACCCAGCAGGCGATGATCTCCTCAGGTACCTGCCCCCTTTCTCTCCCTCCTCTCCCTCCCCGCACCCCTTCTCCCTCTCTCTAAGCCAGAATCTGAAGTGCCTGCCTTCGTTCTCCTCGTTTGGCCCAATGTCTCCCTCAACGTCTACTTTACCGTCCCTCTCTACACCACCATCCTCTCTCTTCGTCGGTCAGAATCACGTGAGAGAAGGACTTGAGCTGGAGCATCTGATGGAGATCCTGGTGGAGTCCTGATAGCCACGTCTTCACCGCAGTATGAGAAATCCCCTCAAAACCGGAAGTAACCTGAACAACATTCGCTAACTTAGTGGACAGAAACTGAACTCTTACGGCAAAGGGCTTGACTGTCAAACATGTCAAACATTCTCTTTGTACTTAATATATGTAATTGCTCATGGAACTGTGTATTTTAGGCGTTAGAAAGTAGTGAGCATGTTCTGGAGATGTAGAAATGGTTAATGTCTAAGACAGAAAATGCTCCACACATGGACCATCAAGAAAAAGTAGCTGCGATGCATCTTATTGTCACATGAAACACAAAAAGCAGCATGAAAGATTTGTGTTTCGGAGCGATAGTGAAAATTGTGTGGGTCGAAGCCAGAAAGGCTGTTTTTAATAAGCAGTGAATCACTGCACAGTTAACTGCTGAGATGCATTTGATCACAATTTTCTGTCTGACTCAGCTAATTGGCACTAATTGCCAGTGCCTGTCTAGAGGGCAGGGGTTGTCCAGAAAACGAAGAGAGGCGGCGATTCGGCAGTCGCCCTAAAATGTGTCAAATGCATCACCGCGTCAAGCCGCACCGCGTTCACCCTGGCCGCCCCGAGTTATCTGGAGTAAGGAAAAAGCAGTAGCCAGTCATGTGCTGGTGTTTATTTGTGCAGTGTAAAATGTTAATGTGAGTTCAGAGAGAATGTGATTTGGCTTGTGTTGGAAGGACTCTGTGGTCCAAACACTAATACTATAGGTCAAATCTTCTGTGAAGAAATTCTTTTATCATATTTATAAATTTGTTATTACTGGGAGATGCTGTCAGATGCGTAGCTATCAGGATTTTGAAAACTGCAGGAGCTCCCAGTAAAAATGTGATATTTAGTCATTGATAACGGTTCGACCAGGACAAGAAATCCACAAGAACCACTATTTTGTGCAGTTATAAAAAGGAAAAGAAATTTCAAATTGTGTATAATTCTTGAACGCTGTCATTAACTGGGTCATTCCTCAGCTTATCAGTAACCAGCAGTTAGAAGTACAGTCACATTAGGATTTAATTTATATATTCCTGTATTAGCAGTAAAGCAATTTAGCCCTTAGATATTGCTCAGTGGATGAAGCACAACTCTTCAATTCGCTTGACCAACTGACTGAGATGAAGGGTGAAACTAGATTTTTTCTAGAGTGCAACTGGCCTAGTTTAGGAAACGGTAGTGTGAAGTCACTTCAGTATTCAGTGTCTTTTGAACAGATGCCTTTATTCACAGAGCCTTCGCAGTACAGTGACAGTTTACAAAACATCCTCACGAGTTTGCTTGTGACGGTGCAGAACCGGCCAGCCATCCACTACTACACAACCGCTTCTGTTGTACAGACGCAGAAGCTTCATTTGGTTTGCATTTGAATTATTGCACTTTTGTAGATAATCTGCATTTTGAGTCTCGGGTCATGTGAGCGTGCGGTTAATGTTTTACTCAGTATTTATTGAAAATGTAACATTACAGGTAAGATTTGTGCCAAATTGTGCCATGTGAATCACCTGGTAAGAGTTCTGTTAAAGCATATTGTTTAAAATGAAATGGTGTTTTAACTGCAACTTAACCAGTTCTAGATGTCGATCCATCATGTAAACCCACACTGCTATAAAGTACGGCAGGAAGAGTGGAGAGAAATTGTATGATGAAGCACATGATGTATGTTTTGTTTTTGTTAGTTTTTTGTACATTTATAATCCTGTTCGTGGACTGAAGTTTCTTTCAATGCGAAGGTCCTTTCTGAACAGACGCAGTCTCAAACTAATCATTATTGACATATTTTGTTAACAATATGAGTAATTTAATGTCGTACCATATTCAACAATGGTATATTAATATTGTTACGGCATTTATTTTATTTACTTTTACTTTCTTCACGAATATTTTAACGGTTATGTTTTTTAAATTGAGGGGCAGAATGCTCACATTATGTATTTAGACTTTTTTTTTTAAATAAGGTAATGTTTACCTGTACTGATGTTTTTAATAAAATGTGATAATGAATGATGTGCTTTATTTTCCTTTTTTCACACCCCTTATGTGGCATTTAGATATCAATTCTTAAAGCTGCGGTGGTGTATTTAGTTTAGTTAGTTTCCATTTCTCCACCTTAATGCCGACACGAGCACATCGAAACCATCCAGGATATTATTATCCAGAGGACGTGGAGGTTTCAGACAGAATAGAATGAAAGAATAAAACAGGTCGACAATTTAAATGTAAATTCTCATCCCGGCCTTGTCCCCACAAGAAGGTTACACGTTTTTAAGTTTCTCTTAAAGCAATACTCGCATGTCTTCACGTACATAAGAGCATTGAGCAAAGTGTAGAGTTTGTCCGTTATCCTACATTGAAATCACAACATCACATCCTTTTTGTATGAGAGCATAGTTTGAGACATAGTTTAACAATTATTTAGGATACAATACAACAGGAAAATATGTGAACCCAACTTGTAATACGATTAGAAAAATGTGCCATACCTGTATGACTGAAGACTTCACCCACACTACAAGAAAGTAATTTTCTTCCAATCTTCTTGTACCAATCTATTTTATGATCTCACTTAAAAACACCCTGTAGTCTCCCACTCTTAGGTCATGTCCCCTGCTTGAAGAAAAAAAAATTGATTATTAGATATACTTGCTGGGTATTACACTGGGTATGCCTGTAAAACTCACGTCTCATCTTTTTCTTCTGCAATGGCTGGAGCCAGTCCCAGGTGACCTTGGGTGAGAGACCCTGGACACAGTGAGTCTATGGTTTGAACCCAGAAAGTTATTGCATGCACAAATGAGAACCTAATACAAGGCAAAGTAGTTTTTTGTTGTAAATTTATGATTTTCCAATTCAAATACATGATATTGTTGAACTACAATTACAAATACACCAACATGGACAGAGAAAACGTGCGTTACAGTATCAGGATATAATTAGCCTCTTCCTTTGACAACAACAACAACTGATGTGCAGTAAAGTGCATTTCATGTCTTCATTCTTTTGATGGATTTAATCCACACGCTATAAATCACCCATGACAGGTTGTGTTTTCCATTGAAATTCGGACCACAATGAAACCCTTTTTTTTTATCAAACCCTCCTTTTCCTTGTTTTCTTTTCTTCGGTCCCTCTATTACAACTATTTAACCCCATTTATTAGCGACTGTTCTAGAGGTGTGGCGACATGTTGCACTACATACATGCACACACTAGGGGGCGGCACCATAAAGGAGGACAGCCCATGTCCTGAAACAAAAACTCTGCTCCTCCGGAGTTTCTGTGCTCTTCCACACAGACACAGTTACAAGTTACACTGCCACATATGAAATCTGATCAAATATGAAACAGGTTTCCAGTTGAGGTCCACATGGTTTTACATGCTCAGTGTTGGGTCACATTACACCTTTATTTGAGGAAGTCACCTTAAAAGTGCAACAGGCTCATTTGTCGATCATTCATGCTCGTGAAGATCCATCAAGTTGGGCAAAAGCGAGTGAGTGAAGGCCAATTCAGCGTGCCAGCCTGAGGATTATAAATATGACTGGATGGTCCGGTAAATAGTCAGGAGGTGTTTTGGCCACGACGTGTATATGTGAAGTATAAAGAGAATTAGCTGAATGATGTACCAACCTCCAAAGAAAGAAACAAAACAAAACACAAATGCAGTTCACTGTTTTAAGGATATTCGTAAAAATCACAGATTGTGAAGTGTCAGCAGTCGGTGCTGCTGTGGTAGATGAAATATTTGTTAGTCCTGAAAAGTGACAAGAATACACGCAGAAGACAGAAGTGATCTAAAAACAAGCATTCGTGGACCAACCGTTTTGGTTTGAGCCAAGACTGAGGCCGAGCCTGGATGGTGAACACACCACAGTGACACCAGTGTCAAACAGGAAAAGAATACATTTGTGCCTTTTGGCCCAAACGGGTTGCCAAACATTGTCTGTTTCAGAGAGTCCTTTTTCTAAATGTGCAGAAAGTGCTGACAGCTCAAACTGTTTGTCCAGTCTCCTCACAAAGGCTGAATCTCAAAACTCTTCACTGGGTGTTTTTCTTTTACAGTGAGACAAAGAGAAGACAGGATGAAAAAATAAGAATTCAGATAAGAATTCAGATTCAGCCCATCAGTCTAGGTGTTTCATCACTGGTTTAGGACCAAGGGGCCGGCAGAGGTAGAGCCTTTGTGTCTTTCCCCGCCTCCCCACAGCTCAGCCTTTGTTGATGCTGTTGTACGAGGGCTGGGATCCCGGCTCCAGGGGCTGGCTGGCAGCTTTGTCCGTCAGGTAAGGGGGCGCCTGGTCTTCACGTTTGTTCTCCACAATGGGCTCCCTGTCCTCGTCCTGGTCGGACTCCTCACAGCGCGGCAGCTGCAGGAAGGTGGTCAGGCCATGCTGGTCGGCCATTTTGTGGAAGGTGCGCAGCAGGAGGTACATCATCATCAGACCCACAAACAGGTAGACTACAGGGAGGACAGAGAGACAAGGGGTCACGGGAGGTCATGTACACGACAAAATAACGTGCTTCGTGCAAAGGAAGGACGTTACCTGACACTGCCGTCCACTATTTTGGATATTTTGGATGAATCAGACGGTTTGGATAAAAAACACAATAAGTGATTCTCCTCCAATTGAACAAGACTGCACCATTATCACAAAAATGTGCACAATCCAAACTCAAACAGCCAAAGCACACCACTCTTACCTCAACCAAAAATATTCATGAGAGCGTTTCTAATGTCCATAAATGTTGAATGAGCTTTCAGAATAAAAATGCAATGTATCTGGTGACCCGTGAATTTACAAAAGAGAATTGCAGAGTTAGAAAAGATGAACATTTCAAGGCTTCAATGACTGTTAATAGTTTAAGATTCTTGTGAAACCTTGGAGAAGGAGACGGCCGTGCGGGCGTGTTGTGCGTTATTTATGTGGCGGCAAGGTGAGAGAAAGCTGCGTAAATGGAGGGCAGGCGCAATGCCGAATCTCTAGCGGCCGAATATGCTGCAGCAGCAGTTTGCAGAGAATCGGTGACAAACTGCAGTTGCATCATTATTTATAGGTTTATAATGTTGGCGAGTGAGACTTTGGCCACTTGGATTCAGCTACAAATAGCCAAGTGATGAATGCGTTTAGTCCAGACTGGGGACGATGATGCCGGGGTTTTGTTTACATGACACGTTGAAGATCGACAAAAGCAAAAACGACGCCATTTTGAGAAGCGTGTAGAAATGAGAATAAAAGAACCCACTAACAGTCCACTCACATTGGTCTTTTTTGAAAATAATGGTTAATTGAAATAATTATAAAGCAAATTTGAAACAGTATTCTTTACAATTAGTTTGTTATGGTTATGTTTTACTATAGCAACAAAACAAAAAAAAGACTATAGGAACTAGATGTATATGTTATCACATCAAAACCTGACAAGTTCATTGTGACTCCTCCTCTCATGATGGCAAAAGTCTGACATAGGGGGTACATTGGACAGGAAACGATTTTGGTAAACACATTTCACCAGCAAGGACAACAGGCGTGCCCTCAAGTTGGATGGCATTGTGAAAACAAGTTATGTCTGCTCTGATTCTTGCGTTTGCCTCAAAGCCGTGGGGTTTCTTTCGTCTGTCACATGTGCACACTGAAGTGCCTTCACATAACCTGAGTTCAGGTCCTGGACAATAGCCTCTCACTGTACAAGTAGGCCAACTCTTGAAGAAAAACAGCGTAGGATTACGGAGGCCTCGGCCCCTCGACTGTACCGTTACTGTGGGGGGTTTACAGTGAGTGGTACAGGGGAACTCCTGGGGACAGCAGCTGATGGTTATAGCACCGGGCAGCTGTGTTTTTTACATGTGCAGCTTTCAGGACGCCAAATTTAGGCCGTGAAAAACAATTTAATGCAACCTCCCTGGACTTTGATCAGAAGAACAATGGATGCATTAGCACATTTAATTAGTTACAGTAGTATTTTTCCACATGCGAAGCACATGGTGACCTCTTCGTGGTGGCATGTGATGAGTTCAAGGACCTTGACGGTCCAAACTCCACCTTCCCAGAATATTTGCTCTTGAGCACTGGAAAACACTGTGCTGTCACAGAACAGCGGCAACGGCACAGAACAGGCGTCTCTCTCACTTGAACCTTGCGTGGTCAATACTTAGCTGTGAAAGTTTCAACGCGTATTGGCCAACTGCAGAGTCTGAATCCGGATGATAATAAATTGAGTTTGACCGCAAAGTAAGATTGGGAGCCACCGCTTCCTCCTCTAATAAAACGGCGCCTGGTAAAACGTTGATTGTATTGTTGTCAACTCCTGCATAATTCGGGTTGAGGAGAGAAAAAAGGGCCTGAACACAGCCAATGAAAGACAATCCTTTCAAAATGATGACATTTAGAAAATGTGCATTTCATCCATCTTTTCAGGCTGCCATGGATACGGTTATGGGGTAAATGTTCTCAGCAGACGCAGACAGAAAACTGAAGAAATCTCTGTCTTGCCGCTGTAAGAATACAACAGATTTCTCACGGTTGATCGAGATGGATGAAGCCGCCACTTCTGAGAAGTTGGGCTTCACTCTCATTTACTGCTGAAGCGGATGTGTTGTTGTTATTTACGAACTATTTGCGTATGATCCCCTCATGAGGGAGAATGACACCAGGCTCGCTAAGCGTTGCACCATCAGGCCGTGAGAACAACAAGCCACGTCCAGCCGCTGGGCCACTAATCCTCCTCGGAACCTGCCGGGGCGGTGTGGGTTAATCTGACTCGAACCGCATCGTTATTACGTAACACATGCCCGTATGACGGGGCGACAACACGGCTGCTCCGTGTGACCTGCCGGGCCTCCCGCCGGACTAAAGTCAAGGGATTAGCCGCGGAAAGGACAGAGAGGCAAACACAGCAGCTTGCAGCAATGTCCAACCGTGTACCACTAAATCCTACACAAAATATGAAATCCTGTATGAAATTACTTGTTTTCAATTGACAGAGCCAGGGACGAGCCGCAAAAACGAACACAGAACCGACGGCAGAATTTTACAAAAAAGTGTATTGGATTAAAATCCCGTACTTCCCCTTTAACAGTTGTTTTTGTTTGGTTTCTTTTACTGTAAAAACGCACCTTAGGGAGGGATTTTTTTTCTCAGCCCTGAACACAGCAGAGCCCATTCATCTAGTGCTCTCTGACTTGAGACAGAGACAGTGGACTTTTAGACAAAAACACCATTCCAACCCTGATTCAATTACAGAGGAAACACCCGCACAGAGACAGGGAAACAAGAGCACGGCTATAAAAAAATAAATTTAAAAAAAGGATCTCTGTCATGTGACAGTGATATCGTGATGTAAACGAGAACAAAGAAGCACCAGGATCCTGTGCAGGCTTTCATGAAGAAGCACATGTATGGTTAACATCCGAATCATGTGGATGTGGATGGTTTCAACACTGATGAACCATGTTTTCCCGTCCGTCCCATCAAGACGACACAACCCTGATACTTGTTAGCGTGTCTGATAGAGTCTCCGACACAGATCCAGTTTTAGTGATTTAGTGATGCACCGAGTGAAAGATGGCTCACGAGATGTTGCCAAAATGATGACAAAATCGGCTTCTAACACGGACAATGATTGAGACGTGCCAGCCTGGAACCAGTCACTGATATCCATGGAGCAATGCAGTCAGCACGAATCCAATCGAGGGGTCGACCCATGATCGATATCGGTCCATTTTTTAAGCCGATTAAGATCATTTCATTATAAAATGCGCTCCTTTGGCTCCGATGCAGCCGCAGACACTACTCTCTGAATTTAAACAATGTCCCGTCCATGTTTGTTTGTTCAGCTTCATAATAATGCTGCGGATGGCGTCCTGCACTGTTTGTGGTAAGGTCCTGTTGAAAGGTTCTGTGAATTAAGGCATTTCAACAAAGTTTTGTGTTAAGAGTTGGTATTATTCGAAAATATGCGGCCTTTTGACACTCTTATACTGCAGAAAAATAGCAGTTTCAAATATTGTCATCTGTCTCCTAGATTATAAATAATCGATATTGGTATCGGCCCTGAAAAAGCCAATCTCTATTGGATCTGATCTAAGCCACCGTCTGATATCCAGATTTTTTTTTCTGATTACTGATGCTTGAACTCTCTCTGGGTTTTAAAGCTCAGTCAAAAACAAACCTCAATCAAAAATCCCCCCTGCTGATAGTTTCAGTACTGCGCCGCGACGTTTACAGCGAGCGACACACAAGACTGAACTTCCAATTTCCAGACTGCTAACAGATAAAGTCAGAGAGCGGTTTCATTCGTGAGAAAACCATTAAAAGGGGAGGCAGTGCGAGGTGCAACTTCTCACAGCAGCACAAAATCATCAATCCTGGATAAGCTCGTTTTGAATTCCTCTCCGTCGTACGGACGGGGTTTCTGTGCAATGTCCCCGGCGCTGATGGTGACGCTCCGGTGACACCTCTGGCTCCGTGCCTCTGCACACCATCGGGTCAGATCACGTAAGGGATACGCCGGGTGGACCTGCTCTCATCGACAGCTCTGCACACACGTCGCAGATCTGTGCGACTCCTCACTGGACAAAACCAGACCTGACGCCTGGGTCATGTGACTCCTGTTAGCGCTCACTTAACATCAAGTGCAGTGCGTGTGCTCTTTTTTTGATTTTCCATTTGTAGTAATGATTGCAGCAAAATGACATTAACATGATGGATCTTTGCAAATATTATGTCTTGGAATTTTTGTGGTTGTGGGAACGTATAGCCTTTTTAATTTTTTTATTTCCATGCAGAACAGTTAATGTTGGACCAAAAATGTATTTATTTATTGACAATCATCATCTTAGTTTGCATCCTTGCGACCTGCTCACAACAAAGTCCTCCATAGGGCTACAGGAGGTCGAAAGCTCACTGTGGTTATCTTAAATGTTAAAGACTGAAAGTTCACTATACCCACTTCAGTGTCAAGCTCTTTTTTTTTTCCAGATCCGTTTACGTGTTACATAAGATATAAAATGAACCTTCACCAGCTTGTGTATGCCGCTGTTTCCTTAGGGAACATGTATTTTAATATCTGACACCCTGACAAATACTGTTGTGTACGTGAGTACGGCTGAAGCCTGGCACTTCAACTCGTCTGTGACAAATATGATCAATATTGGGTGTGAGCGAGGCGCTGCACTAATCCATCTACGATGACGACCATTGCAGGTGTGCTTTAAAGCTAATCTGTTGCAGCAAATTTCCAGCTCAGTCAACAGTTACTGATATTAATGTCGCAGTGTCAAGCATCCTGATGAGAAAACGCCTTCTTGTCAAACATTAACCGCCAATGACCAAGCCTTCAAAAGAGGAGCTGAGCGAGTGTGACTGGAGGAACACTTTGAATGGAACAACATTACAAATGGCACTTACCACACAAAATATTAAAAGTAATTAAAAAGACACAAAAGGCATTACCCACTTCTTCTCTTTCCCCATCTAGAGTGAATGTTCCGGGCTTCAATCTGATCCCCTGTACTTTACCATAATATAAAAAATGTGTCTGCACTAAGGTTGAGTGACTGGACAAATTAACTCCTGATCCAAGAGGGAGATAATATCAACCGCACTCACCCATGACAGAGACCTGATACAGCTGCCTGTACTTCTGCTCAGGCTGCGTCCCCGGCACGAAATCCCCCAGTCCGATGGTGCAGAGTGAGATGAAGGAGAAGTACACGCCGTCAAAGAACGACCAGGACCCCTCCACCACGCTGAACACTGCAGCGGGAGCCACGAAGAAGCACAGCACCACCAGGACCAGCAGCAACAGGAAGTGGACAGCGAAGGCCGGCCGAGGCTCCATCCCCGAGCGCTGCAGGAGGCCGACTGGGGCGAGGACCAGAGGGTACATGAGCCTCTGGACGCAGGCGGTGAGCACCAGCATGGTGAAGGGGACTCCGATCAGGGCGTAGAGGATGGAGAAGGCCTTCCCAGTGTCCGACAGAGGACTGGTGTGACCGTAGCCTGGAAATACAGGGAGACAGGACATTTGTATTGGTGAAGGAGGCCGGCAGCAGGGGAAGAGGTGGAGACACAATACAAAGGCCCATTTGAGAAGAAAACTAAAAGTGCTTGTCCACTGTGCGGCCACCTACACCTGCAAATATGCGGTCTACTGCTACTTGCTATTCTAGTTTGGGGTTGTTTTCGGCCTCTGTGGTTATTTCATGGCTCTTTGCAGTCATTGGTTTGACATTCCAACAATAACACTCACTCACTCACTCACACACACACACACACACACACACACACACACACACACACACACACACACACACACACACACACACACACACACACACACACACACACACACACACACACACACACACACACACACACACACACACACACACACACACACACACACACACACACACTCACACTCACACTCACACTCACACTCACACACACACACACACTCACACTCTCTGTCTCTGGGCCTGACACCTTTAAATTCATACCTCCACCCATCCCTGTTAGTAACCCGGGGTCGTGTAGTGTCCCACATATGATGCCTCTGCAACTAATTCAACATGGATGAATCCATTAATATCCACAAAAACATTTCATGGTGTATTTCATAGATCTCTAGTAAATGTCAAAGAGCAGCCATACACCTCTCATCAGCTGCCCAGGCTCACAGGACATAACAAAGCACAAGATCTGTGCGTTTACGCCCTGGGTCTAATTGTCAAAGTATGGACACCATTAGTCCACGAATGTCACGTCCCAACTTCGACAGGGAAGGAACGCGAGCGGTGCGTTTGTGAAACCATCTCACAATTTGACCATGCAAATGAAGATAACTTCGCAATCTATCCAATGTACATTATGCAAAATCAACCGCACCCGCTGCAGCACCGTTATTCTGTGCGACGAGGGGTTGTGACGACGTTCCAGTTAAAAACACAGCTGACGGCTGATGCATCAAACCCGGACGCATTAAAACGTCAAAGGGAGAGTCACACAGGGATAGAGCTCCATGCGTCACAAAGAGCAAACAAACTATGTCCTGAATGGCAAAGGTGACTCCTGTTCTGCTTCATGCACAAATTTCCATTTCCTTCAGGGCCCATGTGAGTGTGTGGTTGACAGCGGTGCATGTGACATAGCGCAGCAGCTTGCAGTGAAAACGTCCAGGAACTGCACTGTGCGATGTTACTGTGATGACAGTGTGTGACTGTGATCGGCTTAGACACTGGTGGTGCACACCGGCACTTCTCTCTAGAGAAGAGCTGTGGGGGAAGACAGCTCAAGACAAATAAATTGATTCGAGAAGCAAAAAGAGAATGGAAATCTCGAATGTGTTTGCTCTCAGACAAAAGTTGTCGCTTCATGTCCGGCTGGTTTTTCTAGACAAAGCAATACTGTGTTATTTTTTTCTTCTTCTTGGGACTGAGTTTGGAAATAAACTCACAATGTGAGTGCTGGATGGGGAAACGCAAACTTTCTCAGACCTAAACTAGCAAATACATGCGGCTTTGCATTGGGTCTCCCGACGGGCCCTTCTTATCCAAGTTGTCAAGTTGTAACGAACATCTCTGCGAGAAATCTGATCTAATGGGATTATGAAGTCCGTTCTGTGGTGCCGTGCACCTCACTGATGAAACGGCCGCTCCAGCAATTAAGTATTGCACTCTAGCCAGGGAGATGCATCTTGATGCTCCTTTTGTGAGAATTGGTAGAGGTCGAGATATATCCTGATGTCATTTCCCATCATGCAACTCAATAGGGTTCTTCCATTAGACTCTACACGCCTTATTTAATAACCACATATTTCAAACTCCACTTCCCCGTCTGTAATGCAAGCCTTCTGGGTCCCCCCCCCCATCCAGGGTCATTTCTGTTTTCCGCTCCGATCATCACGATTCTTTGCAGCAAACGGCCCCCTGCGAGCGCAATGGAAGTCTGATTGGAGAACTCGACCGTACTTCTGTGACACAACATGTTTGGGAAAGGTGGTGGTGATGATTTCCATGTGGGACTTTTCACGCCCAAACCACGTCCACCAGCATTACATGCAACGACAGACGTTTTTCATATGACGATCATCATCATATCACAAAGTGCTAGTGCTCCTCATGATGAGTTAATATTATTAGATTTAAAAAGAAGGAAAAAAACCCTGATAACACTGACACAAACAATAAACCAGCAATGATGCATCGACGTACTACACACTGCACGTTCAACAGTTCAACAGACTGGACTGACATCATCATGCAGAGTATATTGCCCCGTGTAAACCCTACCACAAAGTGCTCTGGAACAACTTTAAGTTCCATCAAAGCGGCGTTCAACCGGCGCTTCTTAAAATCTAAATGGGGGCAAACAAGGAAACAAAAGGTAACGTGAGGACTCGTATTCATATTGAGCCATGTAGGAGGAGATTCATTCGCCGTTTGCAGTGCCTGTCCAAGCACAGACATTTCTTATAAAAAACTGAAACCTTCACTCACGTGTCCATCAGTAGACACCAGTCGATCTAACAGACCAAATGACAACCAGGCAACACCTTCCAAAAGCTTTAGAAAGCTCCATGTGGCTCCACACACATCTGTCACCCGGCTGAACCAGACCCTGCCATATCCTGGGAAATGTCAGTCCAAATCTAGAATTCATCCACTTATTCTTTTTCCTCCCTCGTCCACAACCTTGTCTGATCACTTCCCCAGGGAGAGCCCCTTGCACCTCGTGGATACTAACTCTCGACAGAGAGAATCACCTCATAGTTGGACTGCAGTCAACGGGAACCTGCTTGAACCGAAACAGCCATGACACGTGGCAAAACAACACCGGCACAATTTGGCTCCAGCAGTGTTTCATCTCCAATCAGAGACGACAAATACAAAGTTCACATGTGCCACTGGTGGTGTCATTTATGACTCATATGTTGGCTGTATGGGGAGGTGGGTTTGACCACCAATGGGATTTGAAAGTTGTTTTCCCCAAAGGGCGGCTGTTTGTGCGTCGTGCGTAAAAGACCATTTTTCTTTCCCTCCCATAAACCTCCTTTGTGCCATTTTTTTGGGGGGGGGGGGGGTCGCAACTCACTCACCGACGGTCGTGACCAGAGTGTTGGCGAAGAACATGGACGAGGCCAGGTCCCAGTTGGAGGTGGCCGAGGCGTTCCGCAGGACGGACACGCCGTACTTGTTGGCCGTCAACACTTGGAGCAGGAAGCGCTCGAGCGACGCGGCGCTCAGGCAGCTCTGGTTCAGGAAGTCCCGCTTCAGCGCCTCCATGTCGCGCCGCAGCTTGTCCTCCACGGGCCGCTCGATGCTGGAGAACACCAGCGCTCCGAACAGCAGGTAGATGACGTAGAACAGGACGAAGCCGGTGAGCAGCAGCCACGACCTGCCGACGGGACGCATGTCTCCTTCTCACTCCTGGACTCCCGTCCGCGGCGATGGGCCAACAGAGATGCCCCCCTCTCTCTGTGCGTCCTCGACTCCTTTCCTCTTTTTTTTTCTCCCCTTTTTTTTTCCTCCGGGGGGGGGGGGGGGGGGGGGGGGGGGGGACTGTTTATGGGCCGTCCCAATTGAACTCGAACCCCTCCTCGTCTCCACATCCTCCACCCACCGCAGGAGGAGGAGGAGGAGGAGGAGGGCTGTTCAGCGGAGTCCTGGTCCTGCATCCTGAAACGTGTCAAGGTGCGTTTATCGACTTATCACAGGGTCAGGGTTGTTTTAACTCATGGAAAAGTTGGATGATGTTCCACTAAAATTCTTCTTTTTTGGGGGGGGTGGGGGATTCAGTCTTGCAAAGTTGTAGATTTGTGGTGTTGAGAATGTATCTACACCAGCCGGCCCAATTTTTCTTCAAGTTTTGGCTGAAAAAGTCCAGTGAAACACCTTAAAATGTTTCAACGATGGATTGGAAACAACTGTACAAAAGGAAAAGAAAAGTCCAAAGTCACCGAAACCTCCAAAATCCTGTAGATTTCATAGAAAACAGGCCTTTTTCAGGTATTAAGGAACTGGTGAACTTACAGTTTTTCTGCAGCGATTGAAGTAATCAAAGCCGTGGAAGTTAATAAATGTGAACGGTTTCTCTCTTTTTAAAAAATCTATTATTTGTATGTTTTATGCTTTCATTTCAGAGTAGCTCCACTGACACGCTGCAGAGAATTTCACTAATAACTGGGGAAATGGAGGTGTTCTAAAACCATTCATTGGTAGCGTTTGATTTGACTTTTTTCAAAGTTACTAATCCATATTATACTTGTTGCTTGAGTGTCTTTGCACGGGACCAGTACAAAGTTGGTTCTGTCTTATTTGTGGATATGAGTGTGAGGAGTTTGTCAAGTTTTGTAAGAAGCTGTCTTCTGTAACACTGTGCTTTAGTGATATTGCTTGTCTGCCGATTTCTGATCCAGGTTGTCGACCGCATGTTTTCTGGCCCACATTTGGCTCTGAGGTGGCTAAACTCCGGCTGCCTCATCGCCATCTATCTGCGTGGTATGTGGACCAGAAATCCACATCTGTACACGGTATCCTGGAAATATGCAGGGAAAACAGTCTGTGAATCCACCAGAATCATTTCACTTATCCATGTTATTGTTCAGTAATATGTTTCTTCTATCACTGAGCTTCAAACTGACCCCAGAGAACCCCGCTGTGGGTCAGAGGACAGCTCACACGTCTGTGATGATGACCTAAAGGATTTTCCACTGGAGTTCAAGCCGGTGACGAGAATGCGAAATCACACAGCACGAACGCACAGTTGATGGAAAGTTGTGATATGAAAAATGGCGAGATTTATGGATGTAAAGTAGAAAGCATGCAGCATCACGAGTAGCATCAGTTTGAGACCTGTTATAAGAAGTGATCCTGGGTTTAGTGAAAACTTGGTACCGCCACCGTGTCTCTACGAAGCTAAGAAAATTAAAATGATGGGAAACACCTAGCCTGGCTCTCTGGCACACTATTTAACAGGGGTGTAACGATTCTGGAACCGAGACGGAAACCGCGGAACAAAAGTCACCAAACCCGTATGGCGATATATGACGACTGAACCAGGACAGCCCAATCGAAATCATGGGATGTCATTATTCTGTTTAAAGGTTAGGACACGCTGACTTTAAATACACACTGTACCTATTCAGTTGCTTTCCATCTGTTCGGGTCACATGACTATAATCGACGATGGAGTGATCGCGTCTGCCTAAGGATGCAGACCCCCCTCCCAAACAAACAGGCCTGAACCAAACTGTGGATTTGGAGAGTGGTCCCCCCCCCCCCTCCCCCCTCCACTGAATAACACAAATCTCATTTGTTCAATCTGTACGAAAAGCGAGTATGAAAATGACACGTTGTGGTTTCACAGGGGGATTGTGTGTCTAACCTAAGTGGCAAACCTGAGGGTAGTACTGAAAGTCAACAAGCAAACTTCCCCAAACGTTCCTTGAGTCACGCTGAACCTAAACCCTCCTCCACACGAAGGCTCAGATGTGAGGTCCTGAACCGTGGGGCTGTGACTCAGCGCTTGTTCGTTTGTGTTTGTTTGTCCAGACATACAACAGCCCCCACCACCACTCTAGTTCCCCTGAAAGCAGCCGCTATGTCGCTTGCCGTGTTTATGTAAAATGTGACTCATGCGGCGGCGCTGAGGTCAGGGCAGTCCGCCGCCTGTGGGCTTGTTATTTCTACCTCGCAGTACAAAGCTCCGTTATCACAGTGCAGCAGCTCTGACTCAGCAGAACAAAGCGTTTAACTCTCTCCGAACCAAGAGAGCTGCCTCACTCCACCAACGGACAGATCTAGCAACTCATAGGATCATCCATGGTTATGGATATTATGACAAACCTTAACTGTCTGATGTCTTTAACCTCTGAGGGGGGGGGTTTCCTGACCAACAAACCTCCCAAGAATATTATTTATTTATTTAAAAAGAAATCCTAAGCCGGGGCCACAGAGGTCGACTTGATCCGGTGATACGTGAAGTTACCCGAGAGCGCAGGCGGCGAGCACCTTCTCACTGGCTGAGCAAACGCGCGTTGGGCAAGAGGTTGCTTCAGTGAAACGAAGGTCGAAGTTAAAGATGCGACACCGTCTGATCTGTTCGCCTGTGTCGTGATAGTCAGGTGATGGAGGGGGGTGGTGCTTGGCCTACGAGCCAAAACATCAGACTTGTGACCAGGGGGCTTCCGTCAGCCCAGCGACTATTTTCAATTCAATCGTGAGTAATCCTGCAAAATTCCACGTGGACGAGGCAGCAACGACAGCAGTGTGATGAATTTCTCACTGGCCCCAACTCGGTGGTCATGAGTCTCAATGGAAGGACTTTTCACGCGAACCCTCCCTTACTGTCGCCCTCCTTACATATTATCCAAACATCACAGCACGACTCTATGTGTATTTGATGCACACCCCTAATTCAGATGCATTTAAAGACAAGTTTCTGCTGTGCCCAACAAATTGAAATGGGTCAAATGCAAAGATTGAAATCGGGAACACCGATTTCACATCACATCAGTATGTGATTGGCCGGTTTTAAATTCAGAGGAGTAAAACCATTTCAATCAAGACGGAGGCTTGTAGAGGAACAAATGAAATGAAGTAAATTAGAATATAAATTAGGTTTACGGCGAACAGGCTGACTTTGGACCTTGGTGCTTAGTCCTCAGCAGGCAAGTTGGAAACCATGGAAGTTGTCCTATTAAATAGGTGCTTCAGATACGAAGGAGCCACACCAGCGGTGGTGTGAAGATATGGAGCGTGCAGTTGGGACGCCTCATGAAGGGTTTTTCTGCTTGGACGGTTGTATGGGAGATGACCAGGCCCCCGGAGTCGTGGGGGGTCCTGCGGCGATCGCTGCGCTGTAATGACATGAAGGCTGAATGAAAGGAGCGAGTGGGGGAACATTTTGACATCTTGAAAATGAATATAATGAACTCATGCACATACTGAATGTACACTGGTTGAGTTTTTGATTGCTTCCTCTGGCTGTGAAGTTATTCTATTTAACCTCAGCTAAATGAAGCCTGAGCCGGTCTTTATTACAATTTTAAAAAGCTAAATGTATTTAGGAGGACGATTTTTCCCACATCATGTACCGTATATACAAAGAAAGACAGTTATTCGACAAAGGTCTCACGTAGCTTATCTTGTTGCGGTTTTGGTTTGCCTGATGATGAAATCCAAATTAAATTCAAGAAGCAGTCATCACGCAGTATCCTTTTATTACATCAGTTACCCAGGCAACATCACCTTCTTCCTCATTTGAGATCAGATCAGAAAATATTCATCGTTTTCTTTTTCGGAAATGTCTATGTTCTACAAATGGCAGACGCACACACACACACACACGCACAGACACACACATTATTTTTTTCTGAATTTCATCACAAATAATTGAGTTGACAAGTGACATCTACAACATAAGGCGAAATAAACTTTGAGGTGATATGATACGCTGTGTCTTCAAATTAAAAATGGGCAGTGCATCATTGACGTGAACAATATCTTTGAAAAATATTGTTTTGATTGGCGGCTATAGATTCAAGTTTTTCGCCCAAGAAGTGAACTCAATTGCAAAACAATGTTGCAGTCACGTGATAGAACAGCCAGTCATTAGGACAAAAAAACATAAAAACAGAACATAGGAAAACTTTACATGCCAGAGTTTTTGTTTGCTCCAGTCCACTTCAGTGGACGCCCTGGAGTTTCCTCCTGAACGTGTCTGACGATTCTGTTACCTTGTAAACATTGGCACTTTCACTGTGATCCTGTTGGCACTAACTGGAAGACAAGCTTGTTTCTCTGAGGAACCAAAACTATTATTTAGGTTCATTTCCTGTCATTGGCTTTTTTTCTTCTTCTTTTTTTCTGTAGCAATTACACAATGAAAGCACATGCATCACTTTGCAAAATGTAAACATAAAAATTTTAAAAGTCATCACGTTTTGGACCCGGGCTCCTTCAGCACTTGACAACTGCGAGATGTGGAAAACAAAAAAACACGCTTTGCCCGACAGTGGGACGACATACTTTATCTGTGACGTCTATCATTCAGAGAAAATAAGGGGAAAATGAAAATGAGCTTTAACATTTTGCAAGACTTGTGACATTGAGCTCTGTAGACGAACTGTATGTGGGCAGCCACGGTGTCTGACGCGGCAGGTTTCCCTTGGAGGGAGGACAACTGAAGGAGGAGGGAGAGAAGCTACTACAGTATATTTGAATAAAGATTACCAGCAGTTCCAAGGGTCAAGCCACCATGTTCATGGGAAGAAAGCAGAGAAGGAGCACCGCGTCACCGCCTCTCCCTCTCTACCAAAACAAAAACAGAATCTGAAGTTTCATGTCTGAGCTCGTACTTCGTACGTCGGTGCTTCGTTTGGCTCCGGCCGCTGACATTTATTTCGTCCAATCAAACAGTCACTGCCGAAGGAGCGGCTCCGACTCCGAGACATACATGACGGGTGGAAAGTTTTAGAACATTGCAGTTTTTTCAGCAATTATTTAAATCAATATTTCAGTATTTCTGAAGTCGAGGCACAGTGATTTAAATAAATAATAATCGTGGAATCTTCTTTGTTCAACTAAATTTAATCAAAATTTTCGACTTAAGCAGAACCCGAGGAGCAACTGGACTCGGTTGTAGATTCCCAAAGACGCACCACTCTCTCTGTCACCAGTTGCTCCGGATTCAACGCTGCATCAGTTCCAATAAATGTGTTGCACTTTTAGTTCACCTTCTGCTCAGTTGATCCCAAACCAGCTCTGGAGACTGTGCTAATCCTTCGTCACGTGAAGCCTCTGGAAAGTTCATGTCTGCATGAACTTTCAAGACTTTTATTTCTATTGCTGCAGAATAACTGTAAATGAACCACTTTTTAATCCCTGATAATCCCTTTTCTATTGGAAATAAATGGGGGGTTGCTTTTTTCAGTTTAGTTTCACTTTTTCAGTCAAACCAAAACCTTTTTTTGTTTCACCTTGGGCAGTTTAAGGCTCAATTTGTACCAGGTACAAGGTTAAAGACGGAGACAGAGATTTTGATGTTAAAACACTATGATATTATTTTTTTTCGGACATCAATTTGGAAAAATCGCTAATCAACAATAAGCACATGATTAAAACTGGGAAAATGTATTTTTCATGTCACGGGGCCTTCATCACTAGACTTGGAAGGAAAACATCAGCGTGGACTCGACTCTTCCTCCAACATGGTGGGGAGAACCTTGTAACTACAGGGCATCATGCTCCACCCGGTCTTTGACAGCCTGCTGGTCTTAGGGAAAATCAAAATGGGAGGCCGGTGGCGGAGGTGAACGAGGTGGTACCTGTCTCATGAAATCATACCAAGGAGGAGACGACGACGCTTCTCTCTCACGTGTAATGTCTTCTCATCGGTATAGGCTCGAACGACCAGAGGGTCAAAACGTCAGTCACTATTCGAATAGCAGATAGTATGTGGGGGAGTCCAGAGTCTTGAGAAACCTGTGGTCGGTGTGTCTGCCCCGACTCGGCTCAACACCTGCAGTTTTTTTCCAAGTGCAGGCTGAGGAATCACAGAGTTTTACTCCATGACGTTTCTGTTGTGATCATATGACAGCCGCCGCTTGGCGACAGCGTTCTGGGCGTGCTGATTGGCCGAGGGGAGTCCGGGGGAGAGACGCCGGCTGGCCGTCCGGGGGGCGGGTCTGCTTTCCTGGAAAGACAGCAACACAATGAGACGTGAGCCTCGTGACATTCAAGAGTCAGCAACACGACCATCCACGACGACGAGCCACCGATTCATCAAGTCAAATTTCAAAATGTCTTTGAATGTTCTTTTGTAATGTAAACAATGTAAATGATTGACTGATCAAAAATAAACATTAGCTATACCCCTGTTCTCCAATGAGAATCAATTACATTGACATGAGTTTTCTTAATTAAACTATAATAAAAACTAGTCGTGTATAATTTCTCTTTATTGCATTGCATAGTTAGTGGCAAATTAATTAAACAGTAGTAGTAATTTATCACCATTTACTTTATTGCAACATGGAACATTTCATCACCAGTAAATTGCAATGTCACAAAGAAAAGACTTTGCCATCAAACCATCAGAGTCTTGTGACTTCTACTGTAATTCCATTTGTACAATATTGTGTGTAGACAGAATCATTGGTAGTTAGCAAGTAAGAAACAAACCAGGACCTAACTGCTCATTTATGAACAGCTAAGGTGCATTCTGGATGAATCACCAAGTATCTTGAGGCAACACGAGATTGCCGGATGGAAAACAATTCAAAAAAATAAACACTTGACACAGTTTGATATCTCTGACTCTGCAGAAAAGACTCCGGAGAAGGAAGCCTCACATTTGCATGTTCTGCAGATCCAGAAAAGTCAGTTCATATCAAGTGTGAGCGGTGTTTTTTTGCATACAGCAGCTGGGCAGTCACATGATTTGCATGGAGCTGCAGTTTTTCATGGCCATCAGAGACGGCACTATCAGTTAATTTTTACATGCCGTTGACGCTGCGAATACAAATTGAATTTAACAACTTTGACCCGTTACGAATTGAAACCGAACACTGAGCCCTCTGTGACATTTCCTCCACAGGAAACTATGCATAGAAATCATGGGTCTTGAAAGCCGTAGAATTTGCTGGAACATTCGATTTTGAGTCTCTTCTGACTAAACGCTGAAACATGCAAGCGTGATGTGAGTCACTTTGTTATCTACGAAGACTGTTTGTCAGCTAATGACGCCCAGTCCTTACTCACCGTGTGCGGCGGCTCCAGGTGTAAAGTCGTCAGCAGCAGGTCACGCGATACGCCATTGGCTCTCTTGTACCTCTGACCAATCATTTTGTTCAAGTCGTGGTAACTGTCCAACAGCCTGCTGGGTCAAACACGAACACGGAGAGGAAACGGTGGCTTGAGTGACAGATATTTGTTTGAAATTATTGCTTTTTAAAAAAAACTGATGTACAGTCAACTATGTGTAAAACATACCATAATGTTTTCTTTATTATATTATATCATTTCTAACGCGGCTGCAGAGCTTTTTCTCACATAGTCACGTGTGTGTAGAAAGGTCAAGGACATAATAATTTTCTTTACAGACAAATATTTTGCATTTGGATATTACTCTTTACAAACCCTTAATTCTAAGATTAAAGTTTTAAGGATTCTAGGACTGTGGAAACAACTTTCTTGGAGAATGAATGTGTCACTCAATTTATTATTTTGTCGATGAAACTGACAATACTGAAAAATTGCAACTGGATACTCCAATCTAACAAATGTCAGCAACACATATTAGTTAAATTGTAATGTACATCAGAGACATTGTGGTTCACCCACTGCTGTGTAACAATCAATCCACATTCCATGCCCCGTTTGCAGAGATGCTGTTGACCTCCAACTTGCAGTTCACCAAATTGACCACTTGGTGGCCATAATCTAATAAAAAAATGTTTAAATTATAGTATCATAGCTGCGTGACACACTCTTTGTTCAGAAATTCACTTTTTCCCATGACCTTGCAGCTCTCTGCTGATCGACTCAAATAGGCACAGAAATCAGGAGAGACAAACAAGAGTAGATGTACATGCAGAAATGTAAAAAAAATAATACTCAGTGCAGAAAGCAACTATTTCTTCTCACTATTACTATTTTCTACTACGATTATCCATTGCCATTATCTACTTCTTGTATAAACACAGAAACGAAATGGTTGTGGCTTTTTATTCATATTGAAGAGTATTAAATTCAGAATTCTTAATTTAGTCCTTCATTGATTTTCCAGTGGTCTTCCATATCTTATCAGTTACAAATTGAGGGAATGCGTTCAAACAGTGCAGCAAATCGAGATCGTGAACCTACCCCTGGTGCTGGCTGGCTCTGCGCCTGAGCAGCTGGGTCAGAGTGGGCACAGTGTCGAGGTCATGGGGGTCACTCGGAGACGAGCCAGGCGGCGAGGGGAAGGCTTCGGCAAAGACGGTCGCCTACGGGAGAGAGAGACGGAGAGATCCCCTCAGTTACGACAACATTAGAGAGGAAGTCCAGTTCAACAGTGATGTTTTCTTAAACAGATGATTCAAATGATGACTCGAAAAATGTACATATCATCAGAATTACCACCTCATGGTTTTAACTGAGGTGCAGTTAAAATCCATGGCTGTGTCCACACTTGTATAATAAATGTAGTGAAGAATTTGAAGGCAACTCATACAATGTATTCATTGTATTTTTGTCCAGAAAAGTACAGTATGACGTCACAGTGAAGTTGGCCTTTTGCATATAAAAGATCATCACACATCCAACTCATTATTCACAGCCCATATGTGAAAACCTTCGTTGGCAATAAACACAATTCTGATTCTGATTTAATTCTAGTAAACATTTGTGGGAAATGCCATAATTAGCAGAGGAATTGTTGAGTCATAAATATGAGCCAAAAATATGTTTTGTGAGGTCACAGTGACCTTGAGCGTTGACTACAAAGTCCTCATAAGGGGACGGACAGACGTGCCATCATCAGCCATGGCTGTTGCCGGCACGAACACAAGAATATTCCATATACCTAATTGTATGTGCCGCCACAAAGATATCAAAGCTCCCTCAATACCTTTAAACCTCAAATAACTTTTAGTGGATGCATTTATTCAGATATGGTCCAGACAGCAAGGATTGTAGGTTTGAGCTGAGCGGGTGTGAACGGTTTTCTATGTGGGCCATAATTTGTCTTCGGCATCACCCTGTGCGGACGAGACTGTATTAAAATAAAGCGGAATGGCACCGCTGCTGTGTTTTGAGACGCAACTGTTTTATTAAAGGAATTTATTAACTGCCCTGGGGTTCTGAAGGTGCAAACTAGTATTTTGGGATTTTCAATTTTCTCTCAGGCTCTCCCCCCGAACAATACACTCAGACTCAAACTATGCATGAGACGTGACAACTAGAGATGCACCGAAATGAAAAATTTTGGCCGAAACCGAATATGACGAAACACTTGGCCGAAGGCCGAATACGTTTTTTCCACAGTTTTTCATTTATTTTGCCATTTTTTAATACAGCCTCAATGTGCTTTTTTACTTTTTTTGTCTTTAGAAATACGTCATACAGCGAGCCTGTGTGCGGCTCATCTGTAGTACGGGCCCTTTTTTTCCTCTCTCCCTCATCTCCTGCTCTCTGCCTTTCAAGACCCAACTCAGCCTGGATCATTTTCTCGTTCGCGCTGCTTATTTCCCACATCCGAGTAATGATCTCTATATCATGGATCAGGTACAGTCGCGATGCAGTACAGGGGTTCGGAGTTTTGCCTGGCTAAAGCGTGTGTTGACAGCCTCTAAGAGTGCACTTACAGTTGGTTTCACTCCGTTGTCTTTTTTTTGTTGCCATTTATATCGGCCAAATCAAAAAATGGTTAAAACATGTTTGACGGCAAAACAAAGGGATTTAAATATTAAAGTTCTCAAAAGTAAAAAAAAAAACTAAACAAAAAAAACTGGGGTATGGTTGATGCAGGCATCTCCGGGATGCTTGTTCTGCTTCTGCAGAAGACATTAAATCTGTCTAAATGTAGATGTCAGTCCGACAATGAAGAACAAGACATTCAACAGGAATCCACCTCCCACTGAACAGGCCCTGCAGCACTGCAGCCTGTTATAGGGTATAGTCGCAGTGTACTGAACCCAAATTACAGACGTTATACAAGGCAGGTGGTGCAGGACACAAAGTTTAACCACTGTCACTTACAGCATTTGTTAGCAGGTTAGCAGACATGAAGAAACTCTGGTTATCCAAAACTAAAAACTCAAGGGGCAAAAAAAACGCAGGAAAAACAAAACAGGACTGAACTGAACTGAACATATGAGACGGACCAGGAAGACTGAGACTGAATACACGAGGGAGCGTGGGATGACTGAGCACAGGTGAAACACAAGAGCAGGACACCAGACAAAGACAGGAAGTAAAGCGAGGTACAGACACACAAGTAAGAAGGAACACAAGTAACTTTGAAGTAAAAAAGGGAAATAACATAACATTTTCAAACAAAAGGAAAATTCCAAATGATCTAATTTCACATTCAAACAATGAGTTTCCAAAGTGTCCAACAAGTCATACTGTAATACTTCTCAGGGGCAGATCCTAACACAAGACCAAGATTTTGTGCCAATCCTGTAGTTGTTGAGATGTCTCAAGTGGTGCACCACCCCACCCAACACTGACATTACCATCCATGGAGACACGCTGCTCATGATAATGGCAGAAAATAACTTTTATGGACATTTTCTATACCCAGATTATTAGACTGAGCACAAGGTTCATCATTTACTGCGCACGTTTTAATTCATGCACTTGATATGTGCAGATGGCTCCTGGAAAGCCCTAAACATCACAGGTTGAGGAGCAGTAACTGCTGCGTTCAGTGATGACACTGGACACGCACCAAATGAGACAACCTTAAAATGTTCAATGTGCTGATCACACAACAGTGCAATCACAGAGAATTGGTCGGTGGAATCTGAGAGAAATTAACGCAGTGGGCACTTATTGGTTTAAATAACCAGAGTCTGAGCGCACACACACACATATATATATATAAATATATGACTGTACCAGGTTCTGATTGGCCGAGGGCCTGTCTCTCCTCTCCTCCGCAGCGCTGGTCGGCCACCACTGTCCCACAAGGTCTCGACCTTCATCCGACGCATCCTGGGGAAAGGCCGTCCAGGAGTCGTCCGATTGGTGGAACGCGCTGTCCGTCCAGCCTGGCGTCCAGTGGGTCGACTCCCCGGCTGTTTGAAGACACACACACACACACACACACACAGTTAGTCCAGTCCAATGTAGGCTATGTGTTGTCGTGTGTGTAGCTTCGTCCCCATTCTGATGACCTGAATGGACGACCGTCTAAGTCTAAGGGTCAGTTAACACGTTTTATCTTCCGCCAGGTTGTGGTATTTGCTAAAAGTTTGGGATATCAGACTTCACCACCCCAGCAACATCCCAGATAAAACATTATTATTTTGATGGATGCCTCTGATTTCCCCACACTTTGAGAAACCTTTTCGAAGAATCCAGTTCGAATTTGAACAGGCCCAGGAGGTTAACGAAGGGAAACAGTAGGAAAAGTGGTCCCGTGTGAATTATTTGTCCTTATCATTGTGTCATCTGATGCTGTCAATGTTGCTGAGATGCTATCAGACACCGAGGGAGTATTTTCATTTGTGTGTTTGACTTAAATCTCATTGCGACAAAGAAACAATTCAGGGAAAATGTTTGCCTCGTCGTGTAGTCTGTTGCTGCTGCTGAGCAGTCACCTTGTTTTATCAAGGAAGTTACAGGCGTACACATATTTGTGTCTCGTACAAAGGCGCGGAGGCCTTCGTACGTTTCCTCGACCTAACAGGACATTAGCATCCCGGTCGGTCCCTGTTTGCCTCCTCCACTCTTAACCCAACTCTGAATGATTAATACCACGCAGCGAGAGGCAGAGATCAGTGAGGAATCCAGGTCAGGACAAAGTCGAGACAAAGTGGTGCTTACAAAGGCAACAAACAACTGCACAAATTTATCACAGGAACAGAAGCCTTGTGTTCCTGGCCAGACTCTAGACACACAGCCAGTATTCATTATTATTCTCCTAGTCTTATTAATACATTTACCAAAAAAAGAGGACTTACAGCCCTATTTAGACATAGAACTGTTAATGTACTTTGTACATGTATAAATCATTTACTGTAAATCACATACTTTTATTTTGCAGCTTAACCTTTCACAAATGTTGCGGTTGTGTTTTAATTAAATTCCTTCCAAGGTTGAAGGAAGGCAGCTATTGGCTTCTCTACATTTCTGTAAGGCCGAAAATAATCCAGATGACTCACAATGAATATAGTATACTCTTCATTAAGGTGCATTAGTGTCGAACTAGGGTTAGTGTCTGCATCTGTATTTAAACTATAGTACAAGCTATGCCACAATTAACTTTGACAAAACATTAATGGAGCCCCCCCCCCAAAAAAAACCCAAAACTATATTATGCATGACCAGATACCACTTAAGTGCAGAAAAACATAAGTTACACCTGCAGAAAACACAGGAATAGTCCTTTAAGCTATAACAATTCACATAAAGGCCTTTCTGACAGTGTAGGCAGTAGAGCTGCAACAGTTAATCGTTTAATCGATTAGTAATCGACTCCTTAATTAATCGCCAACTATATTGATAATCGATTAATCGGTTCAAGTAGTTTTCATGAAAAAAAAAAGGTCAAAATTCTCTGATTTCAGCTTCTTAAAGTGGACAAAGCAAAACATCTTCTTGGGGTTTCGGGGAAACACGGTCAACATTTTTCCCCATTTCATGAACCGAATCTATTAAATAATCAACAGATTAATCGATTATGAAAATAATCGTTAGTTGCATCCTCCTTTAATAAATACCCCACTCGTGAACCTTCAGAAATACATTTAAGAAAAACACAACCCTTTCTATGCAGAAAGATTGGGAAGACATTAATAATGAGTAAACCTCGGCTTAGCCTCGATTAGCCCTGTAGTGGAAACTGGGCTTAGGTGATTAGCTAAAAGGAGCATAATGAGGGAACATAAGGACTCATTAACACTCGGTGTTAGAGGAAAACAAAAAGGCACAAAGATGCCAAATTCCCGTCTACGTGTGTATGTGTCACGAGTGACTAAATCACAGGCACATCATATTGTCAGATTCTTGGTGCATTTCTAATGAGTCTGATGTCATTATTATTAATCACCGTGTTTTTATCTACATGTTTTTTCTTCACAGGCCACAACAGTGTGTTTGCAAGGATATAGCTCCTGCAAGGCTCAGGAAAACCTGTTTCCTCAATCATCTTCGTACGATGAGCGATGGGATCCAGCTCAACTGTCTGCCAGGTAGTTTTAGTTACTTCACATGAGCGTATATTGTACTTTTACTCTTGATTTCCTCGCTAGTTTTAGGTGGGGTAGGGTTGAGCTGGAAAGGGGAGATGCCACATACTTCTGTGCATGAATCTGGAGTTCATAATTCAACTAATTTGGGTTCATGGTAATACAGTTAAAGTGAAGACTAGTTTTTAAAAAGGCCTCCACTTCATCACCTCATAATGATAATGTTACACACAGCCTGGTCACCGGACCAAACAGCGAGCTCGTGTCTATTCTACTCTCTCAGATGGGTCTGCCTAAAAGTGATCACACCGCTCACAACCATTTATCTGAAGACTGACAGATGAGCTCAGCTGAAGCATTTTTTCCTTATCATCCAAGATGGCTGCCGTTGATGCGGAGACGACTGTTGAATCCACTATTGAGTCAGTATCGAATGATCTGGACGACTGGTGCATTTTCTGTAAAAGCAAAAGAGACAACTGCTGCACGCTGCAGTCAGTTGATACTTTTCTGTTCTACGACTGTTGGTGACTCGCCCCTTGGAAATCAGGAGTGAGCTTAGTGAGTCCAGTGATGCCTGGTTAGTGAACACTTATAGAATAGAAGCCAGGAAAGTTGCTTTTCAAATTAACACATGCACATCAGCAGGTTTTTCAGCATGGTTGGCGATGATGTAAAGTATAAATGAACTGTAGTAAATGGGCTACAACCTGCACAACCATCGGCGTGGCCCCTTTAAAACCGAGTGCACATGCACACATTCCTGAAACTGTTACAAAAGGTTAAAAATGCACTAATACTCTCGAGGGTTGTCGTTACTCCAGCACAGCGACACAGAAAGTGCTGATGGTTTCGAGTCTCTAAATGTGCCTTTCTGACATGTTTCAAATGCTCAGCTCGGCTTCTGATACCTCCCCGTGTCGGACTTGTCAGCTTTGAACCAAAGCTCCTCTGTCACATGTCGACCGTGAACTGAACTCACTGGAGCTGCAAAAGGACTTGGGAGAAAAACTAAGAGAGGAAGAAGGAGAGTTGCTAGAAGACACAGAAAGAGACAGAGAACAACAAACCAAACACCCATGAGACTCACCGAAGTTCCCTCTGCTCCCGCAAGGCGCAGAGACGGACACGGTGACCCCCTCGCCCCAGGCTGGCTGTCCGTCCGCCTGCATGAACACTCCAAACTCATCTTCCTCCTCTTCCCCCTTCTTCCTGCCACCCACAGTGGCCACGGTGGAACCCCTCTGCTCCTCCAGCTCTCTCGCGTACCTCCTTTTCCCTTCCTGACCTCCGTCTCCTGCCGCCACTCTGAGCCCCTCCTCCTCCTCGTCCTCCTCCAGACTGGGCAGGCCAGTTGCCATGGATCCCAGGGGGAGTGGAGAGGGGTCAGGATTAGCTGGGGAGAGTGCCAGGGAGGTGGAGGGATCGGCACAGGCGACATTAAAGACATTAGAGCTGGTCCCTCCAATTTCTTCCACGGGGGCGATGCTTGTGTCGCTGCAGGTGTCTTCATCCTTTTTCCTCCCTCCCCCGCTTCCCTCTGCAGACTCCTGTAGCTTCCTGATGTCTTTCGATGCACAGTTTTTCTGGACTTCTTTATCGTTGTCCTCCAGTATGGCACTAACCTTTGTGTCATTCTTTGCGTGCTGTTCTTTGCCGTCATCACCTTTACTACTGCCACTGTCCGGCTCGTCGCAGGTCTGCTCCCTCCTCCAAACCTCCTTGGCTTCAACGCCTTCCTCGGGATTTGGTGTCCCCTCTTTACTCTCTTCCTCTGACTCCAACTCGTTTCTCAGCTCAGACTCAATTGTCCTACCGTCGCAACCGTTTTCTGTGAGGTACCTTCCATCTGTCTCAAGGATGGGAAGAGCTATTTGTCTGTGAAGTGAAGATGAAGCCCCTCTCTCCTCCGGCTGGCTGTTGCTTTCCTCATTTTTAAAGAACAGCTGAGGTTTCACTGTGTCGCTCTCGTCGGCGACACGGTCTGGGTCCGGGGGCTCAAATCTGCCAAGATCCAGTTCTTCTTCACCCACGATCCCAGGGTCTGCCTCCCCTAGATGATTCCCGTCGGTGTGCCCTTCTTGGTCGTTCTCTTGTTCTGTCTCAACCCAACAAGCCTCACCGTCAGCAGAGCAGATGCTGCCCTCTGCAGGATTAGAGGACTCGGGGGAGACTGCAGAGCTGATGGAGGCAGGCCGGGCGGAGGCCGGGACATCCTCGTAGCAGTTGGACACAACTGAGAATCGAGCAGGAGTCCGATAGATTCCTGTTTCCTCTTCGCTTCCCACTCGCTCCCTCTCTTTCTCTGATTCTTCATCTGCTTCTGCACCATCAGAAAATCTATTTACGTTAGCCACTATTTCTTCAAAGGGAGTTTCAGTTGGTTCACTGTCAATAAAATCTCTTGATTCTAAGTCATCAGTCAACTGTCCAGAGAGGACATGAATGAAGTCATTGTTTCCAATATGTATTGTCATAATCTCAGAGTTTGTATCCGTCTCTGTCTCTGAACGGTCATCCTTGCTGGTGGAGGTTTGCGTCTTCGGCTCGTCGTTACTGTCGGCCTCTCTAATCTCTTCACCATCACAGCCACAGAGGGATTGTGGGCAGCTAGATTCTAGGTCAGGGTTTGATGCAGCCAAAACAGAAGTAGGCGACTCTAACTCACAGAGGCCTACCTCCTCCTCATGCTTTTGCCTCTCCTTCCTCATTCCTTTCACATCACCGTTCAGCCTGTTTGGGACGCCTCTTCTCGGACATTCTCCTCCCTCCTCGCCTTCCTCCTGACTTTCCCTCGTCTGTGCTCCCCTCACACACTGAGTGCAAGCTTTAGGAGAAACATTGTGACAGCATCTGGGACTTCTGCACACTGCCTCTTTCTCTTTATCCTGTCTGGCCCTCCTGCCATCCTGCTGCATGCTGGGAAACTGTTTATGGTCCGGGCCTCCTTTATCTCCCTCTCCCTGTCTTTCTCCTGCAGGACCCTCCCTGCTCCTCTGCTGCCTCTCTTTGCTCATGCCCGTTTTCTCACGGCCTGCTGCATTACCGGACTTCCTCCATCTCCGGCCGGAGCGCACTCTAACCCGGTTTGCTCCGGTCTGTGCCGGCGGATTTGGCCCATTGTCCCTCCTCCCTACTGCAGCGTCTCTGCCTCCTACTCCGGTCTTCCCTCTCAGCCATCCTCCAACCCCACTGGAGGCGGCACTGCTGATCACCCCAGCACCAGGCTTAGCTGTCGAGTACAAACAGCTCCCTTTCTCAGTGTGGAGGAAGAGGCATTGAGTCTGTGTCTTCCCGCTGCCTTCTGAGGTCTTCAAAGTGGCGACCGTTACTAAAGCTCCAATCCCAGCCTGTCTGCCATCCAGCCCCAAGGGAAGCCCATACCCCATGCGACCCCATTCCCCGCTCAGGTACACATTTGCAGGCCTGGGGCAGGAAGTTGAACTCCCGTGGCCGGCGGGAGGAGCTGTGGGGGCCTGTCCTCCTCCCAGAGGGCCGACAGCCTTGCAGCGGTTCTTGGAGCATAAGGCCCAAGCTCGAAGGCCCCGGATCAGCGGCAGGTCTCCCAGGCCCAGCTCCAGTCGGCTGGGGAAGGGCAGAGAGGCTCTGGAGCACCTCTGGAGCAACTCCCGGGTGGATCCCGACACATTCAGACAGGGGTAGTTGTTGTTGTTGTTCTGCTGGAGCATGATGCTTGTCGTTGGTCTCATCTATGTTTTATCAGTTCTTCTTTGCATGTCCTTTGTTAAAACGCAGCCTCTCATCGAGTTGAATTTTCATCTGTGAGAGTAAAGGCTGCCACTATCAAGAGTCTATTCTTGATTCAGAGCGTGACAACGCAAAGGTATAAATATCGAGGTTTAGAAAAAACAATACACTGGGCATTATGAAACAGCTGAAGAATTTCTCACTGGTTCATTCTGGCAAAGGAGAAAATACTTATCTAACAGAGCAGAAGAGAGCTGACTCTCTGGTTAACCTCGAATCTTAACAGTTCATCTTGACAACATCTGAGGTGTTGACCCCCCAAAAAAAGAAGAAAAAAAAGAGTCACTTGTTTTCCTACAGCGAGCTGCAATTGTGCGTTATCGCTCCTTAACACGGGGTCTCCCGATGAAGAGAGGAAACACTCAGGGAGAAGTTTGTCCCAGACTGATGCTCCGTGACGACGTCTTCAGAGCTCCACCACCAGCGCCACTCGTCACTGTGGACTGACTCAGCTTTCACTAAAGAAAGGAGAGTGGGACAAAACGAGGAATTTAAATAGTCATCGATGGAAAGGAAAACGTAATGTGTACTCACATGAAAATAACTAACTGCTTAATACGCTTTAACATGGTGAGAATCTTGCCAGAGGGGGACCCAATCCAGTTATCTACAGTAGAAATCCGATGAAAACATTTGATAATAATAATAATAATAATAATAATAATAATAATAAAAGAGGCTTTAAATTCTTTAAAAAAAAAATGTCATTCATCTTTTGTTTTACATTGGTTCGACTCACTGAATTACAGCTTATTAAGGGGCCGGGAGTCTGTCAAAGGTCATACATTTGGATCCAAGTGTTCTTCTCTTCCTTCTTCTCCAACACAAACAGGCCTTGGGCCTATTCTTTGATTTAAAATGTACATGCACTCCATGACCATCAGGGTGCCCGATACAATAGTCTTTGCACCACCCGTACGGAATCATCAAAGGGTCTGAAGATGGAGCCCGGGTGGCCATAATAACCCCCTCATCAAAAAAAGCCAATAAGTGGCTACAATAGGTTTTGGGTCACGCATGTCTCACTTCGTCCACAGGCTGCGTGCCACTGTACAGAAGAAGAGCCGCGTCGAACCGCGCACTGTGCCATCAACGCGCCGTGTCTCACCTCACTCGTTGCCTCCGTGTCGCGGGTCCCCGGATCAAGTGTCCTTTACTTAACGTCGCTCGCTCCGCTTCCTCGTTGTTTGCGGACGGAGCCTGTTAAAAACCCCTCCCCGGAGCTGGAGCATCCTTCGGTGGGATCAGCGCGCCGCCACATCCGTCCAGTCGGCCTGCACCACTGGCTCCGCGAGCGCAACAAATCCGTTAAATGCGCGTCCGGGTCGGTCCCACGGTCGTCTGGATTGGAGCTGCACACGGCGGTGGGTGTTTAGTCGGTGTCTCCCCCGCGCCCCCCACCCCCCCACCCCCTCGCACACAACACACACACACACACACGTTAGGTCATTGCGCATCTTCTCGTGCACCGCGGCTGAGGCATCGTGCGCCGTCGCATCTTACCGCAGTAGCCTCCGGTGCGCTCAGCGAGCAGGATGACGGAGAGCCAATTTGACTTGCAGCCCACTCGCCTGTAGGAGGGGCGACTCGTGCCACACAGCGGCAGGGAGAGGTGACGCGAGCGGAAGTGTATGAGGGGTTGTCGATGCCACACTCCGTGGCTCGTGTTAGTTTCGGTGACTTCGTGCAGAGCCGTCCAAGGAGAGTCGCGACAACTCCGTTCACTCCGATGGACCATTTTTTTCCCCAGCAATGGCGGATCATGGAGCCCCTCAATAGTTCCCGGAAGTGAGCGGCAGCGCATTAGATTAGCAGCAGAATGGAGTCAATGGACCGTCTGTGTTGCACATATGAAGGGTAAGACGTTTAAATAATCAGATTGTATATTATCAACCCATCTGAATCAAATCAACATGCGCATTAAAGCATTTTAGAAAAAATAAATAAAAAGAATTTTACTTAAAAAATTTTTTTTTACTAACTACATAGAGTAACTACATAGGCATGTCGGTCTGCTTTATTGTAAACGATACATTTATTGACTACTAATTACCAAAAATCGCATTTCTGTCCCTCTGAATAATGGGTTCGAATTGCGTGTCAAGAACTTCCGGGGACTATCTGAAGTCTACATGGGTCACGTGACGTGCAGGCATTTCCGACTTCTGTTGTCGCGACTCTCATTAGACGGCTCTGATTTAGTGTATTGAGATGAGATGTAAAATAATTATTGTGTAATCTGACAATGAGAATGTGTGTGTACAAAATGGAGAGAGAAAATCTGTCGTGCGGTTTTCATATTTTGCATAAAAACCTTAATTTAAAGTGTCGCACCAGACTGAGCCTCTGTGACATCCTCCTGCAATGTTTAAAGCAAACGAGCAGCAACTGCACCTCAGGGCCTGTGAAGAAAAATCAGTAAAATGAGGATGGATGACACTAATGTAAGCAACGGCATGCTACTGGAATTTAATGGATTATATCTTCATTTCTTCAGAGGAGGGTGAGGGAGCAATTTCATTTAGTATCAAAATCACCAGCTAATGTTACATCAGTCAAAAAAAACAAAACTGTTTTCTTCCCAAGGAAAAGAAAAACAGACGAGGTATGTTAACAGAGCAGATATTTACAGTAGTTGTGTGAGGGATGACAAATATTGATGAGGTGGGTGAGGGAAGGAAGGAGGTCAGGAGCAATAGACTGAATAAGGTGAGAGGGGATAGGGTCAAGAGGGCAGGTGGTGGGGCGGGGACCCCGGTGAGATACTGAAATGATGAAATGCTTCTTACTTGAAGAACATGTGAGAAAATGTTTCTTCTCACATTCTGTGCATGAAAAATCTCCTCCATCAACGGCGAGATGCAAACGGTTAGGGTGAAGCTTGGGTCTCTCGCTTGTCTCTCCGTCTCTCTTCTGTGGCATTGTTCCCTCCTCATATGGCATTAATCTCCCCTCACACTCACCCTTGTAGCCTACGTTGCACAGCATCATCACAGCAGCAGATGAGTAAATTGCAGTCACACACACACACACACACACACACACAATAGAAGACGTCATGCATCCCTTTCTCCAGCAAAATCCCTCCTCTCCAGTCATTTTTCACTTCACATGCTTTTGTGTCTCTGATCAAGAGTGTTAACACGATCTCCATTTTCGTGGCGACTGAATTAGGCCTAATTTAAATGTGAGAATAGTATTTTCCAAAAATATTTTTGTGGCCATTGTGCCTCTGTGGATAATGCCTACCACAAGATTTTTTTGAGTTAACCATCTGATATAACAGGGCATTTTTTTATATTAACAGGTCAGAATTATTGGTCCTTAAGCACTCTTACGGAGACCAACATGTTAAAGCTGTATGAGAAATAGCTCCATATTAACGATATAGTGCACTAGTGGCAGGTTGGATCCACGGATTCATGCTGCTGATGCCAAAATTTTGTTTTTGTAGTGTGTAGGAATTCAACAGTGTTTCAAGCTAACATGTCGCTGTAGCTGTCAATGGACCTTTCTTGAATGAAGGCAAATTTCTTGTTGAATCAGTCATTTGTTCACTGCCCTTGCCTGTTACAGTTCTCTTCTGATTATAAATCAAATGTTTGATGTGGATGTGAGTAAGTTTGTCACACTAGATGATCAGATGTTTCACAAATAGGCCTCAGTCAGTAAAACCACTGTGTAAAAGCAAATTTTTGATAGTGATCATGACATTTTGAACATTATAAAAATGTGAAATAGGAAGTAAAAACTTTCCAAAATCCAAGCTCTGAGACATTTTAGTCATAATAGCTAATTAATGACTTTTAATGATTCAAACTTCTGAAATCTTAAATCATATTAATGAAACAATTTTAAAAAAATGCTATGTATACAACATAGAGTAATTATAAGATATTATCAGACAGTAGTTACAGTGAATTAGAAGTCAAAAGCTTGAGTTACTATTTCACAAATATGAGATAGTAAGTCAAAAATATGATTTACTGTCTGATAATTGTGAGTATTTCTATATAAATCAACAGCTTTGGTCTCTGTCAGGTATAAATGTGTAAATGGGCTTCCATAACACTTTGTTTTCTACCAAATTTGAAATTGTCAGTGGATGTACCTTTTCCCCAAAGGGAGTTGCTATAGGCTCCAGCCTCCTGCAGTCAATGGGTTGATTATGATGGGTCAATGATACAGGATCATAGATTTTGTGTGGAGTTCAGGAAACACCACTTACCTGAAAGTTGTTTTTCAGTCACTGTGAGGGTCGAGTTAACAATCATTTAAACCATTTCCGTGTGAATATTATTTTATTGATGAGACATCTTTATTGACATTCTTTCCAATGCAGCTTTGACAAAAACACTTGGCACTGAAACTCTTAGCATCTAAAAGAAATCTGAAGACTTGATTAAACCCGAAATTTAAAAATCTCTATTGACATAGATACTACTCAGTTTGTGTTACCTTCACGTGTCACTACTTCTTTCCAACTTAAAAAAATCAATTTCTCGCCTGCAAAACAGGCAGTGTTAAATGTTGTTAATGTAAAAAATGTGGGAGAGGATTTGTCAGGATCTATTCATGCAATTTAACACACAAATTAATTTTCTTCTACCACTCAAGTAAAGTAAACCAAGTAGAATGAAAAGTGTTCATTCTCAAATGCTTCACATCCACATGAATAATAGTTCTTAATTTTAGAAAAAATCTGATTTCTACATCCTGTTCAATTTGTTTTTGCAAGTAAATGACTATGAGTAGTGTAAATAATCAGTACTTTCAAAGGGAGGTTTTCACCAAATGCTGGCAACATCACATTACATACTGCATTTGGGAATCAAATTTATAGAATATAACATATTCAAAAGACAGCAGAAATCTTTCTTCCTGCATTTCAAAACAATTTTAAATTAATGAAATATAAGGGGTAAAGGCACTGATTTTATTAATCTGACATTTTAAATGAAAATTTATCTCTATGCTATTCTGTAAAATGTTTACAAAAATTCATATACGAATCATAAAAATGTCAAATTAGCAAGGACATTTTAACCAAATTAGAAAATATGCCACATTCTTGAGCCCCTCCTCTGTCTTATATATTGTTCCTCTGTTCGTCCATACAAGCTTAAAGGTGACATTTTATGCTCATATTCAGGTTCATACTTTTAATTTGCTTTACCACTTGTAAAGGTTTACATGCTCTAATGTTTAGAAAAGGCATTAGTGTTCTCATACTGCCCCTTCCTGCAGCTCCTGTTTTCACCCTCTGTCTGAAATGCCTCGATTTCTTTTAGCTCCGCCTCCCGATAAACCCCAATCTGCTCTGATTGGCCAGCTGGCCCAGTCTGTTGTGATAGGTCAAAATATTTCAAATACGTAGGAAATGTCACGCCCCTTCACCAAAGAAGTGGAGAATGTCAGATTGTAGGCGGGGTTACCCCCAAAAGAGTCCAAATGTGACATCAGAGTGGGAGAGAGATTAGACCCAGTTGTTCAGAGCCAGGCTATAGAGTTTAGCCAGTTCACAAACAACAACAGGGTGGTCTTGTTTCACAGTTTGTGGGCTGGTAGACTCCACAGATACCCAACTTAATGTGCAAAAACACTGAAAAAGTGATATAATATGTCACCTTTAAGGCTCACCACTCCTTAGCCAGTGTGTCACTGCAGTAGCCTTATAGTGATACAATTTTTAGAAGTATATTTTTAAAGGGTCAAAAGAAAAATCGTTCACCAATAATACCTTTTAAGCAGCACTAACAGCACCAATGAATCCCCAAATCTCCTCCCATCTTGCTGTCAGTGTTTTGAAACACATCATTAAAACAGAAGCATCACTCAAGAGGTGTATCTCGAAGCCAAAGTCTTGATCACAAAATATACAGAGGTGTCTTTTTTTTCTGGCAGTGTACAGTAAAAACATGAATATAAAATAGTTTAGCAGCAGGTTGGCTTAAATGTTCGAGAGCAACCTTTAACCGGATGGTCACAGGTTTGATCCCCACAGCAGATAGAGTCCAGAGTGTCCTGCTCACTCACTGTGACTATCTCTGGGTAACAGCTCCAGCTAAATGCTTAAAATATAAAACTATGGAAGAAAAATGAGAATAGGCCATGATCTCAAAAAACTCACACTTTTCCTTCAAGACAACAAAATAGGTTATCAGGTCAAAAAATATAATTTCTAAAAGCAAATAAAATATAGTTGTATTTACACAAAAATCACTCTGGTCTGTACTGTAGTGGTTCAAAAATTAATTATATTGAAATAATCATAAAATCTGATGTCAGTAAATGACTCATTCCAGCGCATCTCGAACACACAAACAACAATAAATAATGAAGCAATCTGACATGTTTACATTCGGAGTGAAACCTTTAAAACCAAACAAAATCTGATAAATAATTAGGACTAAACTAACAAAACTCAAATAAAAGTTACAAAAAACAGTCACATTTAAAACAAAAAAAGGAAGCATATATCACTTGCTATAATAATGACGATATTGTTGGATGATGAACTGCCATTACTTTTCACCACATTCATACTCAACCTATATAAAATATAAAATAGACTTTTCCTTAAGAGAGGTTTGCCACGTCAAAAGAAGAACAAAAAAATGTAAAAGACATTTAAGATATCATTACAGCATCCTCAGTAGTTGTTGTCTGACACCTGCTGAGTTTTTGTTGT
The DNA here is from genome assembly GCF_022379125.1 of Scophthalmus maximus. Taxonomy (NCBI): domain Eukaryota; kingdom Metazoa; phylum Chordata; class Actinopteri; order Pleuronectiformes; family Scophthalmidae; genus Scophthalmus; species Scophthalmus maximus. The sequence continues at coordinate 5,666,388 of NC_061525.1, forward strand.
GGTTGTCGAAGATTCACCTGTTCGTGTTTCTGTGGTAACCATGCGCTGGGTGATTCTGGTGGTCTTGGTCACCGCGGTGACAGTTCCCACCTCAGTGGAGGACACTTGGTGCTCTTCTGACTTTTCCAGAGTGTCGAAGTCAAGCCCAGAGGTGTGGAGGCAGAAGGATCCCAAGATGTCGGTCTCACCTCCGACCTCCCCCTTCCGCTGGGCCTGAGGAGAACCCTCTGGTGTTATCTGGAGGAAGCCTGGGGGAGAAGGAGGGGAAAGAAGGACAGGCAAGAAGAAGAAGAAAGGAAACAGAAGATTGGCGGAGAAATCAATAGGGAAGAGTATAAGAGAAGAAAAGAAACTTAGTCTTGTGTAGCAGAGATAAAATGGGAAATAATATATTAATATTATGAAAAAACAGCAAAGTTCATAGCAAGGATAAATTACGTAGAAAGTAGAGCATATTGGAATTGATTCTATGGCAATAAAGTAATGATACAATACCAGTAATAACACATACATATTTTGTATATAATATGAACACTGTTGCTAATTCTCAAAGATCTTATCAAGATAACTAGGCAACTCTCCTAAAACATTCAGTATATTATAACAGTGCAATGTTACAGAACTGTTTTACAGCCTGAGCAAAGATAATCATGGTTATTTTTGGGGACATGACAAAACTCCACCAGAGCCACAGAGGACATAACACAATGTTTAAGCATCATTTATCCTTACCTGTAGAGTGTGGCTTCAGGCTGAATTTAGGCACCTTGAACCAGGGGGAGGACTCTCTTTCTTCTGACTGTGTGCTTTTGCTGTCCACCTCACTCCAAACATGGACCTTTGTTGAGCTAAACCCCATGGTAGAACCACCAGGGGACTCTGAGCTGTCCCTGTCCAGCATGTCGGTTCTGGCATGAGATGACACCACATCCTTCGAAGACTCGTTTTCTAGTTTCACTCTCAATTCTGTGTCCTCCTCATCAGCAGACATCTTGCCATATGGACTGGTGAACTCTACCTTTGGGAGTTTGATTTTACCACTGAATGTCCCTTTATTTTCCTTGGAGTCCTTGTGAGAACTTGCAGCGTTTTCACCATTGAGACTTGAACTTGAACCCTCTCCCTTAAGGCTGACATCAAATGATCCAGATTTCCCAGGAGAAAATGACACTTTGGACATTTTTATCTTCCCTCCCTTTGACTTCTCCTCTCCCTCCCCCTCCGTGCTTGCAGCAGGTGATTTATTTTTGGCCTTCCCAAAATTTGGCTTCATTTTGATTTTGGGTAACTTCACTTTGACATCCTCTGTATCAGCCTCAGTTCTTTTCTCCTCCTCAAGGAGCCCAGCGCATGGGCAAGGTTCATCTATTTGTGGAGGATTTACCAAAACAAAAACAGCTTTCTTTACTTTGGGCATTTTAGGGCCCTCATACTGAATTTCTGGTCCATAGATTCTTCCCTCAGGAGAGGAAATGGAGGGTAATGGGACACCAAATTTAGGTATTTTGATTTTCTTTCCTTTTTCTGTTATATTGTCATCTTCATCTTGTGATGTACCAATATCAAACTCTATGTCTGGAATCTTGGGGACTTTGATTTCTGCACTAGATGATGAGAGGCCAACCTCTGCCCTTGTTTCTAGGTTAGCTGATCCTTGTTTGGTTTTCAAAATGACACCTGGTAATGTAACCTCTGGCACTGGGATTTTAAAACGATCTTTGTCCTCTTTGTGTCCTTTGTGAGTTTCAATTTTAACTTCATACTCAAATTCGTTGAGAACTTTGCATTCGGGTTTAACTTGACCAACTAACTCGTCATTGCATGTTTTTGCTTCTGCTGTTACATCTTTGCCAATTTTCTTTTTTGGCATTCCAATCTTGAATCTGGTTCCTTTAACTTTAGGTCCCTTTGCTTTGCTGCTGGTTCCTGCTGTGTTGAGATCAAGATCACGTAGTTCAACGTTTTTCCTGTCATTCTTATCCTCTCCTCTATGTAGTCCTATATCAAGCTCAAAGTCTCCTTTTGGACCTTTGATATCTATTGCTGGCATTTTAAGTTTCAGACCTTTGTGCTCCCCCTGAACATGCAAATCAATTTCCCCATCAGGCTCCGTGTGTGGTTTGTCAATATTTGCTTTCCCTTTAGGTATAGATAAGTCCACATTGGGCATCTTAAACTGCCCTCCATCTCCCTTAATCTCCAAATCTGCACAATCAATTGAAGGTTTTCCTTTAAGGAGAGATATGTCAACTTTTGGCATCTTGAACTTTCCCCCCTCACCCTTAACGTCAATTTTGGGACCGTCTTCCTTTCCTTTTGGCAACGAAGGGTTGACTGATGGCATCTGCACTTTAGATTTGCCTCCCTCTACTCTTCTGTCCAGGTCTGCTCCTTCCGTTTTGCCAATTTTTCCTTTAGGCAGTGAGATGTCAACATCTGGCATTTTTATGTGAAGCATTTTGAATTTTCCTCCTCCATCCCCCTTCATTTCAACATCTGGGCATTCTATGTTTCCTTTAGGCAGAGAGATGTCAATATCAGGTATTTTAATGTAGGGCATTTTGCACTTTCCTCCAGAAACTCCCTCCATTTCAACTTCTGGACCCTCAATCTTTCCTTTGGGCAGAGAAATGTCAACAGAGGGCATATTGAGGTGTGGCATCTGAAATTTACCACCCTCCTCTAGACCTTCAATCTTTCCTTTAGGCAAAGAGATGTCAACATGTGGCATTTTCATGTGAGGCATTTTGAACTTTCCTCGAGTACCTCCCACCATTTCAACTTCTGGACCTTCAATCTTTCCTTTGGGCAGAGAGATGTCAACATCTGGCATTTTCATTTCAGGTATTTTGAACTTGCCTCTGGTACCTCCCTCCATTTCAACATCTGGACCTTGAATCCTTCCTTTAGGGGGAGAGATATCCAGATCTGGCATTTTCATGTGAGGCATTTTGAACTTTCCTCCAGGACCTCCCTCCATTTCAACATCTGGAGCGTCAATCTTTCCTTTTGGAAGTGAAATATCAACAGAGGGCATGTTGAGATGTGGCATCTTGATTTTTCCACCCTCCCCTTTGAGCTCCACCTCTGGGCCTTCTACTTTTCCTTTAGGGAGAGAGATGTCAACATGTGGCATTTTCATATGAGGCATTTTGAACTTTCCTCCAGTACCTCCCTCCATCTCAACATCTGGACCTTCAATCTTTCCTTTAGGCAGTGAGATGTCAATATCTGGCATTTTCATGTGAGGCATTTTGAACTTTCCTCCAGTACCTCCCGCCATTTCAACTTCTGCACCTTCAATCTTTCCTTTAGGCAGAGAGATGTCAACATGTGGCATTTTCATGTGAGGCATTTTGAACTTTCCTCCAGTTCCTCCTTCCATTTCAACATCTGGACCTTCTGTCTCTCCCTTTGGACGTGAAATGTCAAGAGATGGCATGTTGAGTTGAGGCATCTTGAATTTTCCATCCTCCCCTTTGAGCTCCACCTCTGGGCCTTGTACTTTTCCTTTAGGCAGAGAGATGTCAACATGTGGCATTTTCATGTGAGGCATTTTGAACTTTGCTCCAGTTCCTCCTTCCATTTCAACATCTGGACCTTCAGTCTTTCCTTTTGGTAGTGAAATATCAACAGAGGGCATGTTGAGGTGTGGCATCTTCAATTTTCCACCTTCCCCTTTGAGCTCCACCTCTGGGCCTTCTACTTTTCCTTTAGGCAAAGTGATGTTAACATGTGGCATTTTCATATGAGGCATTTTGAACTTTCCTCCGGTTCCTCCCTCCATTTCAACATCTGGACCTTCAATCTTTCCTTTAGGCAGAGAGATATTAAGATCTGGCATTTTCATGTGAGGCATTTTGAACTTTCCTCCAGTACCTCCCTCCATCTCAACATCTGGACCTTCAGTCTTTCCTTTAGGCAGAGAGATATTAAGATCTGGCATTTTCATGTGAGGCATTTTGAACTTTCCTCCAGTTCCTCCTTCCATTTCAACATCTGGACCTTCAATCTCTCCCTTTGGACGTGAAATGTCAAGAGATGGCATGTTGAGTTGAGGCATCTTGAATTTTCCACCCTCCCCTTCGAGCTCTGCCTCTGGGCCTTGTACTTTTCCTTTAGGCAGAGAGATGTCAACATGTGGCATTTTCATGTGAGGCATTTTGAACTTTCCTCTAGTACCTCCCTCCATTTCGACTTCTGGACCTGCAATCTTTCCTTTAGGCAAAGAGATGTCAACATGAGGCATTTTCATGTGAGGCATTTTGAACTTTCCTCCAGTTCCTCCTTCCATTTCAACATCTGGACCTTCTACCTCTCCCTTTGGACGTGAAATGTCAAGAGATGGCATGTTGAGTTGAGGCATCTTGAATTTTCCACCCTCCCCTTTGAGCTCCACCTCTGGGCCTTTTACTTTTCCTTTTGGCAGAGAGATATCAACATGTGGCATTTTCATGTGAGGCATTTTGAACTTTCCTCCAGTACCTCCCTCCATCTCAACATCTGGACCTTCAATCTTTCCTTTAGGAAGAGAGATATCGAGATCTGGCATTTTTATTTGAGGCAATTTGAACTTTCCTCCGGTACTTCCCTCCAATTCAACATCTGGACCTTCTATCTTTCCCTTTGGAAGTGAAATATCAACAGTGGGCATGTTGAAGTGAGGCATCTGGAATTTTCCACCTTCCCCTTTGAGCTCCACCTCTGGGCCTTCTACTTTTCCTTTAGGCAGAGAGATGTCAACATGTGGCATTTTCATGTGAGGCATTTTGAACTTTCCTCCAGTACCTCCCTCCATCTCAACATCTGGACCTTCAATCTTTCCTTTAGGCAGAGATATATCAAGATCTGGCATTTTCATGTGAGGCATTTTGAACTTTCCTCCAGTTCCTCCCTCCATTTCAACATCTGGACCTTCAATATTTCCTTTAGGCAGAGAGATGTCAACATGTGGCATTTTCATGTGAGGCATTTTGAACTTTCCTCCAGTACCACCCTCCATCTCAACATCTGGACCTTCAATCTTTCCTTTAGGCAGAGATATATCAAGATCTGGCATTTTCAAGTGAGGCATTTTGAACTTTCCTCCAGTTCCTCCCTCCATTTCAACATCTGGACCTTCAATCTTTCCTTTAGGCAGAGAGATATTAAGATCTGGCATTTTCATGTGAGGCATTTTGAACTTTCCTCCAGTACCTCCCTCAATCTCAACATCTGGACCTTCAATCTTTCCTTTAGGCAAAGAGATGTCAACATGAGGCATTTTCATGTGAGGCATTTTGAACTTTCCTCCAGTTCCTCCTTCCATTTCAACATCTGGACCTTCTATCTCTCCCTTTGGACGTGAAATGTCAAGAGATGGCATGTTGAGTTGAGGCATCTTGAATTTTCCACCCTCCCCTTCGAGCTCTGCCTCTGGGCCTTGTACTTTTCCTTTAGGCAAAGAGATGTCAACATGAGGCATTGTCATGTGAGGCATTTTGAACTTTCCTCCAGTTCCTCCTTCCATTTCAACATCTGGACCTTCTATCTCTCCCTTTGGACGTGAAATGTCAAGAGATGGCATGTTGAGTTGAGGCATCTTGAATTTTCCACCCTCCCCTTTGAGCTCCACCTCTGGGCCTTGTACTTTTCCTTTAGGCAGAGATATGTCAACATGTGGCATTTTCATGTGAGGCATTTTGAACTTTCCTCCAGTTCCTCCTTCCATTTCAACATCTGGACCTTCAGTCTTTCCTTTTGGTAGTGAAATATCAACAGAGGGCATGTTGAGGTGTGGCATCTTGAATTTTCCACCTTCCCCTTTGAGCTCCACCTCTGGGCCTTTTACTTTTCCTTTAGGCAGAGAGATGTCAACATGTGGCATTTTCATGTGAGGCATTTTGAACTTTCCTCCAGTACCTCCCTCAATCTCAACATCTGGACCTTCAATCTTTCCTTTAGGAAGAGAGATATCGAGATCTGGCATTTTTATTTGAGGCAATTTGAACTTTCCTCCGGCACTTCCCTCCAATTCAACATCTGGACCTTCTATCTTTCCCTTTGGAAGTGAAATATCAACAGTGGGCATGTTGAAGTGAGGCATCTGGAATTTTCCACCTTCCCCTTTGAGCTCAACCTCTGGGCCTTCTACTTTTCCTTTAGGCAGAGAGATGTCAACATGTGGCATTTTCATGTGAGGCATTTTGAACTTTCCTCCAGTACCACACTCCATCTCAACATCTGGACCTTCAATCTTTCCTTTAGGCAGAGATATATCAAGATCTGGCATTTTCATGTGAGGCATTTTGAACTTTCCTCCAGTTCCTCCTTCCATTTCAACATCTGGACCTTCAATCTTTCCTTTTGGAAGTGAAATATCAACAGAGGGCATATTGAGGTGAGGCATCTTGACTTTTCCACCCTCCCCTTTGAGGTCCACCTTTGGGACTTCTACTTTTCCTTTAGGCAAAGAGATGTCAACATGTGGCATTTTCATGTGAGGCATTTTGAACTTTCCTCCGGTTCCTCCCTCCATTTCAACATCTGGACCTTCAATCTTTCCTTTAGGCAGTGAGATGTCAATATCTGGCATTTTCATGTGAGGCATTTTGAACTTTCCTCCAGTACTTCCCTCCAATTCAACATCTGGACCTTCAATCTTTCCTTTAGGCAGAGAGATGTCAACATGTGGCATTTTCATGTGAGGCATTTTGAACTTTCCTCCAGTTCCTCCTTTCATTTCAACATCTGGACCTTCCATCTTTCCTTTTGGAAGTGAAATATCAACAGAGGGCATATTGAGGTGAGGCATCTTGATTTTTCCACCCTCCCCTTTGAGCTCCACATTTGGGGCTTCTACTTTTCCTTTAGGCAAAGAGATGTCAACATGTGGCATTTTCATGTGAGGCATTTTGAACTTTCCTCCAGTACCTCCCTCAATCTCAACATCTGGACCTTCAATCTTTCCTTTAGGCAGAGATATATCAAGATCTGGCATTTTCATGTGAGGCATTTTGAACTTTCCTCCAGTTCCTCCTTCCATTTCAACATCTGGACCTTCAATCTTTCCTTTTGGAAGTGAAATATCAACAGAGGGCATATTGAGGTGAGGCATCTTGACTTTTCCACCCTCCCCTTTGAGCTCCACCTTTGGGGCTTCTACTTTTCCTTTAGGCAAAGAGATGTCAACATGTGGCATTTTCATGTGAGGCATTTTGAACTTTCCTCCGGTTCCTCCCTCCATTTCAACATCTGGACCTTCAATCTTTCCTTTAGGCAGTGAGATGTCAATATCTGGCATTTTCATGTGAGGCATTTTGAACTTTCCTCCGGTACTTCCCTCCAATTCAACATCTGGACCTTCAATCTTTCCTTTAGGCAGAGAGATGTCAACATGTGGCATTTTCATGTGAGGCATTTTGAACTTTCCTCCAGTTCCTCCTTTCATTTCAACATCTGGACCTTCCATCTTTCCTTTTGGAAGTGAAATATCAACAGAGGGCATATTGAGGTGAGGCATCTTGATTTTTCCACCCTCCCCTTTGAGCTCCACATTTGGGGCGTCTACTTTTCCTTTAGGCAAAGAGATGTCAACATGTGGCATTTTCATGTGAGGCATTTTGAACTTTCCTCCGGTTCCTCCCTCCATTTCAACATCTGGACCTTCAATCTTTCCTTTAGGCAGAGAGATATCAAGATCTGTCATTTTCATGTGAGGCATTTTGAACTTTCCTCCGGTACCTCCCTCCATCTCAACATCTGGACCTTCAATCTTTCCTTTAGGCAGAGAGATATCGAGAACTGGCAGATTTATTTGAGGCAATTTGAACTTTCCTCCGGTACTTCCCTCCAATTCAACATCTGGACCTTCTATCTTTCCCTTTGGAAGTGAAATATCAACAGTGGGCATGTTGAAGTGAGGCATCTGGAATTTTCCAGCGTCCCCTTCGTGCTCTGCCTCTGGGCCTTGTAATTTTCCTTTAGGCAAAGAGATGTCAACATGTGGCATTTTCATGTGAGGCATTTTGAACTTTCTTCCGGTTCCTCCCTCCATTTCAACATCTGGACCTTCAATCTGTCCTTTAGGCAGAGAGATGTCAATATCTGGCATTTTCATGTGAGGCATTTTGAACTTTCCTTCAGTTCCTCCTTCCATTTCAACATCTGGACCTTCAATCTTTCCTTTTGGAAGTGAGATGTCAATATCTGGCATATTCATGTGAGGCATTTTAAACTTTCCGCCGGTATTCCCCTCCAATTCAACATCTGGACCTTCAATCTTTCCTTTAGGCAGAGAGATGTCAACATGTGGCATTTTTATGTGAGGCATTTTGAACTTTCCTCCAGTTCCTCCTTCCATTTCAACATCTGGACCTTCAATCTTTCCTTTTGGAAGTGAAACATCAACAGAGGGCATATTGAGGTGAGGCATCTTGACTTTTCCACCCTCCCCTTTGAGCTCCACCTTTGGGGCTTCTACTTTTCCTTTAGGCAAAGAGATGTCAACATGTGGCATTTTCATGTGAGGCATTTTGAACTTTCCTCCGGTTCCTCCCTCCATTTCAACATCTGGACCTTCAATCTTTCCTTTAGGCAGAGAGATATTTAGATCTGGCATTTTCATGTGAGGCATTTTGAACTTTCCTCCAGTACCTCCCTCCATCTCAACATCTGGACCTTCAATCTTTCCTTTAGGCAGTGAGATGTCAATATCTGGCATTTTCATGTGAGGCATTTTAAACTTTCCGCCGGTATTCCCCTCCAATTCAACATCTGGACCTTCAATCTTTCCTTTAGGCAGAGAGATGTCAACATGTGGCATTTTTATGTGAGGCATTTTGAACTTTCCTCCAGTTCCTCCTTTCATTTCAACATCTGGACCTTCAATCTTTCCTTTTGGAAGTGAAATATCAACAGAGGGCATATTGAGGTGAGGCATCTTGACTTTTCCACCCTCCCCTTTGAGCTCCACCTTTGGGGCTTCTACTTTTCCTTTAGGCAAAGAGATGTCAACATGTGGCATTTTCATGTGAGGCATTTTGAACTTTCCTCCGGTTCCTCCCTCCATTTCAACATCTGGACCTTCAATCTTTCCTTTAGGCAGAGAGATATCAAGATCTGGCATTTTTATATGAGGCATTTTTAACTTTCCTCCAGTACCTCCCTCCATCTCAACATCTGGACCTTCAATCTTTCCTTTAGGCAGAGAGATATCGAGATCTGGCATTTTTATTTGAGGCAATTTGAACTTTCCTCCGGTACTTCCCTCCAATTCAACATCTGAACCTTCTATGTTTCCCTTTGGAAGTGAGATGTCAACATGTGGCATTTTCATGTGAGGCATTTTGAACTTCGCTCCGGTTCCTCCCTCCATTTCAACATCTGGACCTTCAATCTTTCCTTTAGGCACAGAGATGTCAACATGTGGCATTTTCATGTGAGGCATTTTGAACTTTCCTCCAGTTCCTCCTTCCATTTCAACATCTGGTCCTTGAATCTTTCCTTTAGGCAGAGAGATGTCAATATCAGGCATTATCATATGAGGCATTTTGAATTTGACTCCAGTACCTCCCTCCATTTCAGCGTCTGGACCTTCAATCTTTCCTTTTGGCAGTGAGATGTCAACATCTGGCAGTGTGATGTGCGGCATTCCGAATTTTCTTTCACCTCCTTTTAATTTCACTTCTTGTCCTTCGAACTTTGGGGACTTTACTTTTGGAAGTGATACACCCAGGTCCATTTTAGGAATAGAAACCCCAATTGTTGGAATTTTGGGGATTTTAAGGTTTCCCTCATAACCTCTGATATCATCCTCTGTTACATCAACTTCTGCTTTTGGGAGTAGAACCTCAGTGTCTGGAGTTTCAACTGTTGGTAGTGAAAGCTCAACAGAGGGCATCTTGACCTTCGCTTTGGCTTCAAGGTCACCCTGTGGTTTACCTAAATCTTTTTCTTTGGTGCCAAATCCTGGCATGGAGAATTTTGGTAGTTTAATAGTGACATCAGGTGCATGAAAGCCAACTTTTCCTTCTACATCTGCTTCCAGTTTAGCATCAACGTCTCCTCCTGTCAGTTGACCTTTTGGTGATGAAATTTTGAATTTGGGGAATTTTACTTTGTATTTGGATTTATCGTCAACATTGATTTCGGGTTTTGGAATGTCAACTTTTCCCTTTTTCACTTTAACATCCACATCGGGAGAAGACACAGACACATTTGCATCTTTTTTAGTTATTCCAAATGAGGGCATTTTGATTTTAGTTCTTTTCACCTTGACTTTTCCATCACCATCAAACTCTACTGATGGTGCTCTTAAATCTCCTTCCACATGTGGTGAGGTGAGAGAAACATCTCCTTTTGGGTTTTTTCCTGATATCTCTAAATCGCCACTCTTAGATTTTCCGCCAAACCTGGGAAAAGAAAAACCAGGGACTTTGAGGGAGACATCCGGTAGATCAAAGCTTCCCCCTGAAGAGGGCCGGCCCCCCTCTGCTTTCAGAAGCTCCACTTCCACATCGTCAACTTTAGGTTTTGTGAGACCAAAGTCTAAATCCACTTTTGGAGCTGTAATGTCAACTGTGGGTAGTTTGACTGAGGGAAGTTTAAGGGATGAACTCGGAACTTCTACACCATCTATTTCAATGTCTGCACCCTTAACTTTAATATCTCCTTTAAGATGAGCCAACTCCACATCTCCTGATGCGTCTCGACCCCCGGTGTCCATTTGAAGGCTTTTGTCTTTCGAACCAGAGGGAAGGCTGAGGTCAAAATCAAACTTGGGGAGATTTATGTCAATAGATGGCATGTGCAGCCCATCACCTTTTCTACCATGTAAGTCAACTTTTGGCACTTCAAACTTTCCTTTTCCAGATGGCCCTTGAATATTGATATCTCCTCCCACCTTTCCTGCGGAAACTGATACATCAACAGCTGGCATCTTTCCTCCTTTCATCTCAGGTCCTTCCAGTTTTGCACTGCCCTCTGGGAGGTTCATCTTTGGAACTGAAACATCTGCCTTTCCTTTAGGGAATGAAAGGTCAATGTTCGCCATGTTAATTTTTCCTCCTTTGAGTTCAGGACCTTCTATGTTGACCTCTGGTCCCTTAGCTTTCATCTTAGGAAGAGATATATCAATTGAGGGCATATGGAACTTGCCTCCTTTTCCATCATGTCCTCCAATTTCAATTTCACCTTCTGATTTTCCTTTGGGGAGTGATATATTAATGTCTGGCATCTCAATCTTCCCTCCCTTGATGTCTGGGCCTTTTATTTTGACATCACCAGCGGGGAGGCTCATGTTTGGTAAAGACATGTCAAGTTTTGGCATTTTGAACTTGCCACCTTTTATCTCAGGGCCCTCAAAATCAAGGTCACCCTCAACTTTTCCTTTAGGGAGTGTAATGTCAACAGTTGGCATGTTAAACTTTCCCCCTTTAACATCGGGACCCTCAAGGCTGATATCTACCTCTGGCTTCATTTTAGGGAGTGAAATGTCACCTTTGACTTCAGGTCCTTGAATATCAACATCAACTCCTGTTGCTTTGATTTTAGGAAGAGATATATCAATTGAGGGCATATGAAATTTGCCGCCTTTACCACTGTGCCCATCAGTGTCAATATCTATATCTGGCTTTCCTTTTGAAAGTGAAATATCAACAGTTGGCATTTCAAATTTTCCTTTCATGTCTGGTCCTTCCACATTAGCATCAACCTTTGGAAGACTCACTTTTGGTAAAGAAACATCACATTTTGGCATTTTGAATTTGCCCCCTTTCATCTCAGGGCCATGAACATTTATGTCACCCTCAGCGTTACCTTTGGGAAATGAAATGTCAATGGTTGGGATGTTGACCTTCCCTCCTTTAACATCAGGACCTCCAAGGCTAACATCTACATCAGGAGATTTTATTTTGGGCAGAGAAACATCAAGTGATGGCATGTTTAGCTTCCCACCTTTAACTTCAGGGCCTTCAACGTTCATCTCCGGTCCCTTAGCTTTCATTTTGGGAAGAGAGATATCAAGAGATGGCATATGAAACTTGCCGCCTTTTGCAGCATGTCCTTCAATTTCAATTTCACCTCCTGCTTTTCCTTTTGGAAGTGAAATATCTATGTCTGGCATCTCAATCTTTTTTTCCCTGATGTCTGGGGTTTTTATTTTGACATCAACTTCTGGGAGACTTACTTTTGGCAATGACACATCGAATTTTGGCATTTTGATATTCGTCCCTTTTACATCGGGTCCTTGTACATTTAGGTCACCCTCAACTTTTCCTTCTGGAAATGAAATGTCACCTTTAAGTTCAGGTCCTTCAATATCAACATCACCTCCCCTTGTTTTTATTTTAGGAAGAGAGACATCAATTGAGGGCATGTGAAACTCGCCCCCTTTGCCACCATGTCCGTCAATGTCAACTTCTCCCTTTAATTTTCCTTTAGGAAGAGAAGCATCAATGGTTGGCATTTCCAACTTTCCTTTAACATCAGGTGCTTCCAGTTTGACACTGCCTTCTGGCAGGTTCATCTTTGGAAATGAAACATCAAATTTGGGCATTTTCTGTTTGCCTCCTTTTACCTCAGGCACCTCAATGCTGAGGTCAGCATCAACCTTTCCTTTGGGGAGTGAAAGGTCAATGTCTGGCATGTTGATTTTTCCTCCTTTAAGTTCAGGACCTTCTATCTTGACCTTTGGTCCCTTACCTTTCATTTTAGGAAGTGATATATCAATAGAGGGCATATGGAACTTGCCTCCTTTTCCAGCATGTCCTCCAATTTCAATTTCTCCTTCCCCCTTTCCTTTGGGTAGTGAAATATCAATGTCTGGCATCTCAATCTTTCTGCCTTTGATATTGGGGCCTTTTGATTTTACATCACCCTCGGGAAAATTTACCTTTGGTAATGAAATATCAAATTTTGGCATTTTAAGCTTGCCACCATTCGCTTCAGGACCTTCCACATTTATGTGACCCATGACCTTTCCTTCAGGAACTCCAATTTCATAGGATGGTATTTCAATATTCCCATCTTTTCCAGAGTGAATATCAATATCAATATCTCCCTGTGCTTTACCTTTAGGAAGCTCTATGTTGAATTTTGGCATTTCAAATTTCCCACCTTTGACTTTAGGACCTTGAAAATTCAAATCTGTGAGAGTGACATCAACAGATGGTAGGCTGACTTTGCCTCCCTTTCCTTCATCTTTAACAGTGATGTCATCTTTTAATGTTCCTTGGGGGGGTGAAATGTCAATAGATGGCATTTTAATTTCCCCACCTTTGAGTTCTTGTCCCTCTATGTTGATGTCAACTCGCTTTGATTTTATTTTAGGAAGAAAAATATCAATTGAGGGCATATGGAATTTTCCTTCTTCACTGTTAGTTTCAGTGTCACCCTGTACTTTTCCTTTTGGAATAGAAATATCAACTGAGGGGCCCTCAAGGCCAATATTTCCCCCAGGCATCTCCATCTTTGGTAGGGATGCATCAAATGATGGCATCTGGAAATGTTCTTTTTTTAATTCAGGACCACCTTTTACCTCCCCCTCTGGTGATTTCATTGCAGGAAGAGAAATGTCCAGTGATGGCATGTTGAACTTTGCTCCTCCTTTGACTTCAGTCCCTTTAATGTCAACCTCTCCCTCCTTGGTTTTCATCTTCTGGACAGAGATCTTGGCTTTGGGAAGTGAAATATCAATTTTTGGAAGTTCAGGGCATTCTAGCTTAATGTTTCCTTCAGGTAGCTTACTTTTTGAGAGAGACATGTCCACAGAGGGCATGCTAAGTTTCCCTCCTTTTACTTCACCACCATCAATGTTCACATCTCCCTCTAAGTTTCCTTGAAGAGCAGAGATATCACGAGTAGGCATCTTGACCTCTCCACCTTTAATTTTAGATCCCTCCAATACAACCTCTCCCTCAGGAAACTTCATTTTTGGAAGACCTACATTGAATGAAGGCATTTTAAACTTGCCACCTTTTCCCTCTATGTCAACCTCACCTTTAGATTTAACTTTTGGTAAAGAAATATCTACTGATGGCACCTCAATTTTCCCTCCTTTAATCTCAGGTCCTTGCAAGTCAACCTCAGTCCACGATGTCCCCATCTTAGGGAGAATGACATCAAGTGAGGGCATTTTGAACTTCCCTCCTCTTGTTGATGGACCCTCTACTTCAATGTCACCCTGCAGTTTTCCTTTTGGCAGAGATATGTCAACATAGGGCATGTGGATGTCCCCTCCACCCTCATATTCCGGCCCGTCTGTGTTAATCTGACTCTGTGGTTGTTTAATACCGGGTAGAGAAACATCAAAGGCTGGCATTTTGAAATTTCCTCCTTTTTCAAAATATCCTTCTACTTCACAGTCTCCTGCATTTTTGCCCTTGGGCAGAGACACATCAGATTTATGCCCTTTCACTTCAGGGCCTACAATGTTGATATCCACCTCCGCAGTCTTCATTTTGGGGAGAGAAATGTCAAATGATGGTAACTTAAATTTTCCTTCTCCTTCAATATCAGTTGTTCCGGATTTGCCTTTGGGAAAGGTCAAGTCTACTTTGGGCAACTTCATGTCTTCTTCCACTGCTTGTCCTTTTATATTTGCCTCTCCTTCAGGTGCCTTAAGTTTTGGAAAAGATATGTCAAAATTAGGCATTTTGAACTTCCCATCACCACCAACATAATAGTCCATATCCACATCTCCCTCTGTTGTCACCTTTGGGAGAGATATGTCAACAGAAGGTAGACTGATTTTCCCTTCACCCTTTGGACATTCAATATCTTCATCAGGTGATCTCATCTTTGGTAATGAGATATCGACCTGTGGCATCGAGATCTTTGGCCCTTTAAAAGTGCCCTCCACTTCATCAGGTATTCTTTGTCTTGTGTCCAATTCCAAATCAACATCCGCCATTGAGATGTCAATGATAGGCATTTTGATTGTGGTCTTCCCAGCTCCTTCATACTCTGGATATGAGATGTCCATGTCAGACTTTCCCTTCACTGTTGGCAAAGAAATATCGACAGAAGGTACTTGAATAGATGCAGCTTTTCCTGAGAGATCATCCTCCATCTTTGCTTGAGGGAGACCAATCTCCCCATGTCCTTTGATTTCTACTTTTGGAGGTGTTATGTCAACACTGGGTATTTTCACTCCTTCAGGTTTTACCTTGATGTCACCATCAATTTCATCTGAATGACGTGAAAGTCTAACTTTGGGTATTTTCAACTTTGGCATTCTGAGCTTTGCATCTCCTTTGCCTACGCCTCCATCAACTCCTCCCTTGATGTCTACTTTAGGAGCTTTCATTTCTGCCTTTCCCTTTACTGTAGGCAAAGATGCCTCAGCTGAAGAGAGTGCGAACTCAACATCAGGCGCGTTCAGCTTAAGCCCTCCCTTCTCCCCATCCATGTCTTTATTACCAGACAACCTGAACTCCCCGGTTGGTGGCTGGATGTTCATACCTGTTGACTTCAGCTCCACAGATCCAGTATCCAAAGCTAAGCCTGACTTTGTGTGTTTGGTCTTAGGAAAGGTGATTCCAAACTTGTGTCCTTTTTCCTTGGTTTTCCCTTTAGCTCCAGGTATTTCAGATGGAGAAATATTCACCTGTCCCTCAAATCGTCCTGTTTCCACATTTCCTCCCTTTGCTTTCATATGAGGAAATCTTGGAGAATGGTGTAGAGAAAAGAAAAAGAAAAATATTGAGAAAAAAATCTATATGGTACAAAAAACATACTAATCAGATAATCATTTGATGTCTTTGAAAACAGACAGTAACAGTATTGTATTACCCTCTTCAACAAAGTTCTCCATATGCTGTAACTGTGACTATTTGGACATGAAAAACAAATACAAGAAGAACACAAACAAGGCTAACCTGATCCTCCTCTTTGCCTTCCCTACGGCTGCTGCTCCTCCAGCTCCTTCTGCTTCGTCCTTCGCACTCTTCCTCTGTTTGAATTTTGGGAGAGAGAACTCCACGTCCACATCACTCATCTCGAGCCTGGGGGGTGTTCCCTCGATCACCAGTTCCTCCCTGCGCTTCTCTTTCAGCCTCTTCAGACCAAAACGACCACCTCTTTTCTTCTTGGTCTTGAATGGCTTGGTGCCCTTTACACTCTGAAATACGTGCAGACACACGTGAATGACAAGAGGGTCATTCAACGACATTTAATGGGCCTACAAATTTGAGTCTGCTATCTGTTGTTGAACAATTTAACTACTGGAAGTGTATTAAAACTACAAATGCGCTTTAAATCTAATTGAGTTAAAGGATTAGACTAAAGGTTTTTAAAAGTTACAGTTTAATTTCAAAGTTGTCACAAAACCCTAGTCTTTTGGCTTTTTAATAAGCCTTTTAATCAGGTATTTACTCAATTACTTAAATATTTAAAAATTACAGTCCCAGTCCCCTGCCTATCTCTAATCTTCTAACCCCCTTCTTGGCAGCAGAATCATCAAGAATTTGTCAGGGGAATGTTGTAGTTGGAGAAGAAAGAGTCAGCCATTTCCATAATGCCTTTAACACAAGTAAATACTGCATAAACTACATGTAACATATGCTTTTATATCGACAGCAATGGTATATATGATCCACAAAGTTTGCTGTCATACATTTGCATTACTCTTTTTCCTTTTTGTTAAGTGCAAATAGAACCTATACCTTATATAACATATAAATACAGTATATATTTGATTACCATTTTGGCCATCTTGGCTTTGGGACCTTTGACCTCCACACTGGGAACTCGAGGCCGCACGCTGACCTCTGCTCCCGGGATGGTCCTTTTCAGTTGGAAGCTGACCTTATACGGCTCTGCACACTGAAGAATCTTCAGAGCATCTTCATACTTGACATTGTCGAAGTAGACCTTGGCACTAAGCAACTGGTCACCTTCACACAAAAACATTACGAATTAATGTGTCCAGTGTAAGAACCTGTCAAAGTGCATTCTGAGTCCAAAGCTAGTTATCCATGGCAACTCTGACTCTTGTTTAGGGAGAATAGGGCCTCTTTCATTCCCACTCCTTTCCTAGAATGCCTGTTCTTGCACTATGTAACTCCGGTGAGCAGGTAAGTCTCCTACAAGAAGTGCCTAACTGATTGTCAAAACTTAAAGGTGAAATATTATGCTCATATTAAGGTTCAAACCTTTATTTGAGTTAGCACTTGAAAAGGTTTACATGATCTAATGTTCAGAGAAAGGCATCAGTGTTCTCATAATGCCCATTCCCGCTCCTCTATTCACCCTCTGCGCCTGGATTTCTTCTCCCGATAAACCCCAGTCTGCTCTGATTGGCCAGCTGACCCAGTCTGTTGTGATTGGTCAACCGATTTCAAAATGTGTAGGAAATATCACGCCCCCTCACCAGAAAAATGGAGCTTCTCAGATTGCAGGTGGAGTTACCCCAAAGGAGTTCAACTGTGACATCACAGTGGGAGAGAAATCTGAACCAATTGTTCAGAGCCAGGCTGTAGGGTTTAGCCAGCTCACAGAAAAACGACAGGGTGGTATTTTTTCACAGTTTGTGGGCTGTCAGGCACCAGATACCCACATTTATGTGCACAAACACTGAAAAGTGATTTTTGCATAATATGTCACCTTTAAGTTGTCAGAATCAGGCCCAACAAGTTCTAGATTGATGCCAAACTTTAGGTCAGTTAAGGATTTAGAAGTCATTTAAAACCTCCATTTTTCTCCTTTTTTTCTTGTAGAATTAAAAAATGCCAATGGAAATATCAATACTAAACTGTTGAACAAAGCATCAGTGGTGGTTTCCAAACCCCAGGAAACACTGGTCATGTTTTTCCTCTTTGGATTTTGTTTAATGTAAAGCACTTTTTTGAGGTGCATGTTGCCTGAATGAATTGGATGTGATTGTGGGTACCTTGCTGTAGACTGAGATGTTTGGCAGCTGGGGAGTCTTTGAGGACGTCTTTAACAAAGATCCCTTGCTGTCCTCCACCAGTCACACTGTAGCCGCTGGCTCCAGCCTCTGCCTCCGTCTCCACCACAATTTCCATGGACTTTGAGGTTTCTTCCACACACTAAACCACACACACACACACACACACACACACACACACACACACACACACACACACAGACAAGTCATCACCAAAAACAAGGTACATTTACTAATTGTGGTTCGTTTGATCTTAGGCTGAGCTGTAGAATGGTCATAGTTACAGTAGTAAGACGTTGACAGTGGAATGCTTCCATTCTTTCCAAATATTGTTATCAGGTGACCAGTATAACTTGAACAAAAATGTATTATGTAAATTAATGGTATAATGAATCAAGGATAAATGCTAGCAAACAACTCAGATAACAACTTTCAGCAGGAGAATATGGCAGTTATCTTTTTTAAATGACAGATTTGGCTTCAACACTGTTTTGTAACTGGTTGCACTTGCTTCAGTGCAAAATTTACTGTACAGTTATTTTTGACTTCACTTTTCACTTCTGAATCCATTATACAGTCATGGGGGAAAGGTCACTGTATTCTTGGACTACATCCCCTCTTCAAAGAACAAAGGAAATAACTTCTTTCAACAATTCAAGGAACTTGAATACTGTTTTCAATTGTGCATCTATATGTTTATCTTTCAATATTAATTATTATGGTGATTAAACAGACACAATACCCACTGATTAGGTACCAAACATTTCAGCCTGAAAAGTTACATTGACAGTGTCTATCAGATTCCATCTTACTGTCTGTTTGTCTGTGGGGTCCGGGTCCATCTCTGGTTGGGCCAGTTGGCAGGTCGACTCTCTCAGGTGACTTCTCTTCTGACTCAACACCTGTTTCAGCTCTGCATGAAGCTTCTCCTTCTGCACCTGGACACAACGCAGATAACACAAGGTGAGATGGTCTACACTGTGGGCGGAGATCACAGAAGAGCAACCACCATCATAACTATGTCTGGAAAAGTTTTGTTAAAATGTTATTACCAATAATCGGTGTTTTACTGCTTTAACCGAGATTCTGTTAATGCTGCTCCACTCCCATTTCTCCACTAAGAACAGTCTTAGTTTTGTACAATTACAAAGACAATGATGGTGAAAGTGATTTCATTCATTATAAGTCCTGATGTTAATCAATTTAATTAGATTTTTTTTGTTATAATATGTTAAATTGTAACTTTTTATAATTTCACTTCCCTCCTCTTTTTAAACGTGTTTTAGATAATCTATTTCCTTTGTCTTTTGATGGACTGACTGACAGTTTAACTCTATTATCCCTTAAAGATGTTTATGTATGAAAGGGGCCATTTAGTTTATCATTATTTTATTATTAACAGTATACAACACAGTGATATAATTTGAAGAGTACATCAGTATGCTTGTAATTTGAAGAATACATCAGTGTCCTTTGTAAACCTTCTATTTAATCTTGATAATATATCGAGAACAAATTTGAAATTTGAGAACAAACACAATTATCCTTTATGTATTTACAGAATATACTGTTCATATTATATATTTTGGTCATTTGTATATAAGTGGTTGTTAAACAGATGCTGTGTAACTGGCAAACAATTTGTTTTTCACATGAAATTCAGTAAACTTCCAAACAGCCTCTTAGCTGACATTCTCATTAGAAACCAGAAGGTGTCACGGCCTTTTGACAAAAAACACTAAAGTTGCGAACATACTACTTTTTAGTCCACAAATGTGGGTCAGCGTGTTTCACATAGCCTGCAGCCCGATGTTAGCTCTGCCACATTCAGATGTTGTTTGTTGGCGACTTTACGTCCAGCACCTGCTGCTGCGGCGTGAAAAGGCCGCGGCTGGCCTCTGTGCTGAGGTGGGAGAAATGAAAGGTTGTTTATGTTGCGGACAATGACCTCAGCAGACCGGACAGGCCCAGACAATTGCGGTCCAGTTTGAATTGGTCTGGTGGCTGCTGGGGTCAGGAGGTCAATTACAATGCTGCATTTTCATGACAGTGTCGCTCGTGAAAAGTTCAACATCATGATGTTTCCTTCATGCGACTGGAGGTCAACGTCACAGGGACTCTCTTTAGTCCACTAAGTGTAAATCACAAAGCTTTGAAACACTTAAACCTAACTCAACTTCAGTCTGGACTAAACCGGTGTGCCGACCACAATGATCGTGTCCATGCAGCCACATGACCAAAAGAATTGTGGATTCTGCGAAAATGTGTCTAATGAAAATAGTTGTTTTTTAATACAGCGAAGCTTCTGTCATTTTTTTTGACACAAATGATTAAAATCTCACCATTCCTCTATACCTTTATCCAGACATTCCTGAAGAAGCATTTGTTTTATATATTTATAAAAATGTATTTTAAGTGAGTTCCCTCGTGTGTTGGAACTCACAGCAGTATGTTAATACAGGTAGGTCGTGTGTGTGTGTGTGTGTGTGTGTGTGTGTGTGTGTGTGTGTGTGTGTGTGAATGTGCGTATGTGTGTGCGCATGTGTGAATGTGTGTGTGTGTCTCACCACTCGCTCGGGGCTCTCCTGTTCGTCTGCGGAGCCGCTGTGGTGAGGGTTGCGTTGTGGACCGGTGGGGGATCTGTTCGAGGGCGGCGACCGCCTCTTGTCTTTTACCTGTCCACAGAGCAGGAGTCAGTGTTAAGTCACTTTGTCAACAGTTCATGCGGCAGCAGTAGTTTCACCCTTTTACTCCACTAATGAGATTGTTTGTGCCACCAAAGCTGCTCTGCACCGCAGCCTGTGGGAGACTCCTGTGGGAGAATCTAAGAAGCACGAGGTTCGTGATGTGAATTTTCCCTTTTTAATTAAAATAACTACTGACATTCTCGGCTGTCAGGCCCTCCCCTGCTCCACTGATGCTGCTATTCAGAAGAGAAATGGTCGTACTGAGAAGCTTCCAGCTGCCTTGTTTTAAATGCTTTGTGCATGTGAGGCTCTCTCATTTTTCTCTGCACCAGTAAAAAAAAAAAAGAAGGAAATATGAGCTGTGGGTTTGCTCCTCTCTGAGCTACTCTGTATGCTGATTTTGCGTTGCTACTACCAACCACTTCACTTGGGGATGTCTTCTTGACAAATCCCCAAAAAATTCTAAACAGGGATTGACAACTGAACATTAGTCAGAACACAGAGGCATGAGGAGAGAGGTAAATTAATTATTATTTATTAACTCCTGATAACTGAATATAAGAGATACGATAAGATAAGATGGGTACTTTATCGATCCCAAGCTGGGATAAATATCGATAAAGTACAAATTAAGTATAAATTAAATATTTATAGGTGTTGTTTTATTCCCTTTCTCAACTAAAGACCTTTAGCTGGACTAAATTAAAATGAACTGACTTTGCTGGGTTCTCTTACCTCTTACCTTCTTTCTGGAGGAAACGTGTCGCTGTGTCTCAGCCTCCCATATCTCCTTCCTCTACTTGCTCCTTTAACTCTTGCATGGTCAATCTTGTATAAACATCCTGTTCTAACACTTCACCTTTTGTCAGACTGTCGGCACTTCTCTGACTCTTCAACTTTCCAGTGCAGACTGTATTCTGAATTCCAAAAATAATTTAAATGATATAAACCACAATAATGTATGCTGTAATCGGGAGGTGACATGTTAAATTTTAAGAAGAGGGATTGCTACTTGATATCAGGACTGCAGGATAACCATAAAGGCCTTGCTTAATTCTTAATTTTATTAAATAGAACTGCTATTAGGCTATACACACACGCATGCACACACACACACACACATATATCTTTGCCCTGTTCTTTCACTGGATGCAGGCATTGATGATGCTTACTTTTCAAAACACAGTTTTGACAGTATACATTTTACCATGAATTATGTAACTGCAGCAGCAGGAGTGCGGTGTTGTCAGTGTAGGTTGATTTCCTCACCAAACATATTATATCATAAAAACTATATCATGTCTTCCCTATGATATCTTGTTATAGAAATGGCTTGGTCTGAGATGTATTTTCAGCAGCACAGATGCTACTGAATAATTATAGCAATATTAAAGGGACATTACAGGCTGCGGTGCGTCTCTATGATCTTCTTGCTTTTGCTACTTGTCACTTTGATCATGAAGGTGACTCTGCGGGGGGTATGTAAGATACAGTATAGTACAGAATTTAATATTCATTGAATTTAGTTAAGAGAATATTGCAGATCAGAGACAAAAATGAAAGAAGGGCGGGACTGACAGAAAAAGACACAGTTACAGATCCGTCTGCTACTGTAGCACCACGGACAGCAACATAGATTTATCAATACACAGCACTGATAGGCTATTGATATGTCAGAGCCATAGTTCATGATTCTGACCTCGGTCAAATTAAAGATCAACGAGTCGACTCACATATTCAGCTAAACACACACCTCTGCTATAAGAAGATGGAGGGGGTGTTAGGTGCTTGTTGCCTTTTGGTCACACAATGACACACACACACACACACACACAAACACACACACACACACACTTATTCTGCTCCTGTTGAAGTTGCCTGCTCATCTCCTCTGTTACCTCGTTACATAACATAACATTACATTCATTAAGCAGACGCTTTTTTCCAAAGTGACTTGCAATAAGTGCATTCAAACATGAGGATAGTGCCTAAAAAGTTCGAGAGTCGTGCACGTACATAAAAATGACACGTGCAAGTGATGTTACCCCTCTTACTATTATATTAGCTCATATGACTAGATCTATGAATTATCCAACAGGTCATAAGGAGGAGGTCTGTGTTCACTCACGGCTGAATCTCTGGTCTGACTGAAACCATGGCTGTCCTCTTCTCTGTCAGAGTCTGGAACAAAGAAAAAACAACAGGTTATTTTGATTGTTAGATTAGTAACGGTGCTTATTGCACATACATTTTAATTCCTAGGTTATTCGTCATGGTGCATGAGAGGCTAGAAATGCAAAGCCACTTCCTGAGCTGACTGAATTAATTTACCTGATTTTCTTATAGATAAAAGCAACACAATCATGGACTCGATAAGTCTTACGCCTGTATGATAACCTCATATCCCTTAAACAAGAACAAGAAACAAAGCTGTAAAAGAGCTCAGTTCAATCTCTTTTCTGATTTTCTTTTTTCCTTTGCAAACAGACTTTCCCCCGTTCAGTCTATAAATACTTTAGGAAAGTTGTAAAACTTTAGGAGATGATGTACAGTGGCTGATCACACATCCTTTCCAGATCTTTCAGAACTAATTAAAAATTGAAAAGGTGTTTTCCTCTTTAGCCGCAGGCTCTCACTGGAGTCAGTTTGACACGACAGCAGCTCACACGAACGAATCATGGGAGGACCGCTGACACATCAGAAGAAAATCGTCATGCAAAAGTAAAAACTGCAACAAATAATTGAATAATACATGTGGATGAATGTAATGTGATGTTGCACTATCCCCATGCAGGACTGACATGCCACCAGAGCATCAGGTGTATGTCAGGCTTGTGTATAAGGAGTTTAAGCAACTGATATAGTGGCACGGCCTCAGTCTGAGGCTTCTGGGGCGGCGGCCTTGAGATTCTTTCCATGGTCTCGGTCATGTTGCTGCACCGGCCACTCGAGCCCAAACCATCTGCACGAAATCCGCACATACCTTGAGGAAACCGAGAGTACTACGCGAACAAGTCCCTGCAAGCAGTGCATCTGTGACAGAAGTATACCTCATCACAATGAGCCAACATCTTGTGCAGTTTGATCTAAAATCAAATGTTGTGAGCTTTTAATATTTTCATTGGCTCTGAAGCAGACAGAGGAGGTTTTGGTGTGTACAGAGCCGAAGGTGGAGGGAAAGAGCAGAGATCAGTCCATGGTGTGTTGAACCGAATCCCGGTCAACCAGAATCTCAGGAGTCAAACACGCATGTGTGTGATGTGACAAGGACAGATATCAAACTGAAAGTTGATGCAAAGGGCACAAATTAAATTGCTTACGTTCTGTAAACACATCTCGTAACGTACAGCGGTAAAGCAAGTTGGTGACTGTTTTTTGCTTCCTAGATAAAAAGATTTTTTTCCGCATTGCAACAGCAATGTTCCTAAATTCACTTTCCTCACACACATACACTTTTCGGCCTGTTCGCAAACAAACGCGATTTACAGCAACCAGGCACCGTGCAGGAAGGATGCCAACAGGAGCCATTGGACCGGACACAATACAGATATTGCACATTTGTTTCGAAACTTCAGCAGTGCATGTTGCAGCAGAACGTTTGAGCAAAACTACCAACTGTGAAGACGAGAAACTCCATCAGAAGAAGAAGCGAGCATAAATATCTTAGGTATATTAAAGTTTTTTAAATTCCCCCCATTGCACAAAGTTGTGCGTTAAACTGCCAAAGAAGGTGATGTGAACTACACAGACCTTTGGTTGGTCAAATCAGTGGTTTGATTCCCGGCTCCTCCGGTCTGCAAGTCAAAATGTCTTTGGACAAGATACTGAATCTTGACTTGCCCCTGACGATGTACCATGTGTGTGTTTTGAGTAGTCATTAAGTGCACTATATAATACACAGTCCATTTACCGTTGACCATTTAAAAGTACTAGTTGATTTAAATGGAGTGTGTATTGGTCAGTTTACCACCGGCAGCACAGCTCTGCTTGTTTGTGAATCACTTGGCTTTCAGTCTCTGTGGCCCCCAGCGATCTCATTCCTGACAGTCCTACCTTCGTGTGATCACTTTTTAAAAAACTGTCTTAGCATAGCTGTGTGTGTGTGTGTGTTTATTTTTGTGTATGCAAAGAGGAAGGCCCGTCTGTGTGTGTGTGTGTGTGTGTCCGCGCGCACTTGTAGGGCGTGTAGAGTGTCAGCGTGGATGCCGTTCCTGTTTGGGTGGGTCGGAGGTGTCCGGTGTCTAGCAGGTCACAGGGAACACATAACACACATTCCCTGCCGCCCAGCCGTCACTGTATCAGCCACAGAGGGGCAGAGACGGACATTAATGGAATAGAACAAGTTTTATGGACACTCAATACATAGAAGTGATAAGTGATGAGAACAAAGACATCAAAACTATCGCCGGGCCTCTTGTACATCATTCACTCTGACTGTTACCATTTATAAAGCCTGTGATAACTTGTAGTGTTAGACAAGTAACCACGCAATAACATATATATATCCTTTAAGACACTGAGCAGATCCAGAATAGGATGGTTTTTTTTTTCTCCAAATCAAACACCCACTGAAAGGAAAAATGAACTGAACTGATCAGAATGACCTTATTGTCATTATACTCCGGTATAATGACATTTCGTATGGCCTCTCTCATACAGGATAAGGAACAATATATAAAAGTAGTAACAGACAAATGGAAGCAGTAGTGAACAAGTCATGCAAAGTGACACTTGTGCAAGGATGTGTTTAAAAATTAAATAGAAATAAAAGGCACAGTCAAAATAAAAGGCAGGATGGCGCTTGTGCATGTAAGAATTGTGCATGCGATTTTTCATTCTAAAAAAAAGCGGCGTCCATAAACAAACACTCGAGGGTTCAGTCATATACTTGTCAGACAGAGACATTCCCTATGCTGTGTTGAGATCCAAGCTTTCTAACTATTATTCTGCTGCGTGACATTTCGTCAGGTGCAGAAGCAACGACAGGTGTCAGTCGGAGTCGACTGCTGCTTCATTGACCTACAGATAGCGGAGACAGCAGCGGCCGTAATGTGCAGGACGGTACTTTTGTCGTTTAGAAATCTAGCATGTACAGAAAGTGATCTCTTTAGTTATCTATAGTTTGACTTAATTTGATCAAAGTAAAAAAGTTTTCCTGAGCGACAAGTTTATAAACTGAAGCCGCTCTTTTAGAGGAAAACGGAATATTTAAGTTTGAGTAAAAGTATGGTTGTCAGCTTCGATGAAACGGCTTTAAACTGCAGCTCTGCGTGACAGACAGGCGTCAGCAGGTGGAGGAGGCGACACTCCCTGGACAGAGTGAAGGAATGGAGGCGTGGCAGGGGAGGTGGAGGGGAAGATTTCAAATGCCTTGCAGCCCAGTCTTATTATAGATCTGGCCCCCGCAGGCCTGCCCCTATCAACGCGGACCCTCAACCTCCTGCATATGTAGGTGTAGAGTAGTGGAGTATTTTTACTGACTGTTTAAAAAAAAAAGAAGATTGTCAGCATATAAACACAGAATCTCCTGGATAATTTCTAGATTACATTTTTGCCTCACTGTTACCATGGTGACCATGCTACCATGATCAATTACAAATATTTCAACTTGACTTCAGGGAAATTACATTTTTTTCCCTCCTGCTACATATGACAATGACTGCAATAACAGGGCATTAGAGATTTGGGCAGGAAAAGTTAGTATAAGTTAGAAAATGATGTGGCAGTGATGTTACTGTACTCATCCATACTTACAGTACTGTACCTGTGTCGGACAGACCATTGGGTCCACCGCGACGAATTTAATACAAACTCCCATCAACCAAATGTGCAATTATCATAAAAAAAGGTACCAGAAGAAAATAAAAAAGTTATAATCCTCCATAGGGTACATTGTAAGAAGCAAAGCAACATTGCTAATATGATCCAAGGAAGCTAAGTGTGTCGCCGAGGAGTCTCGGCTCTTTTCACACCGAGCTCTGAATTGGAAGATCAGAGGACAAACCGGAGAGCTACAGAGCTCGTCGGTGCCGTCGGCCACTCCGCAGTTTGAAGCTTGTTTACGTGGCATTTTTTTACTAGGATGCTGAGTGCCGGTCCAGCCATCTGATGCCTTGCTTAAGGGTACCGAACATCAGACAGCATAACAAACTGCAGAAACTTTCCCTGAATAGATAAGGAGGCCTGAGACCCTACGCGGAAGAGACATTACAATCAATAATCACATAGTCAGTCTGTAAAAGTGATGTACATATTTATCCGGATCATTTTTAAACCATTAGCAACATGTGGATGTGGTGATTTTTCTTTCATCGCCTGACTCAAACAGTTAAAGCTTTAGTCTGCGAGGCGTACGCGTTCCGGACTGACTGTCTGAGTGATGAGTTGGCCGCACGTGTAAGTGAAATGTTAACTGATAGGTGCTAGGTGGTAAAAAAGGAGAGAAGGTATGAACAAGTCCATTAAAGTGCAAAAAGCAAGAGAATGAGAACGTGAAGAGCCTTAACTGCATCCCGTGCTCCCCGAACATTGTACCTCTTATCTCGATCCATCTAATGTTTCTGCTCCAACCTCAGCTCTCTGTGTGGTGAGTGGGACACTGACAGTGTCGGGCACGTTTGTCACCGTTGATCGTAAGAGGAAGTATTTGATGAGGGAACGTGGTTTGTTCAAAGTTCACTTTGGATTATTCTGTTTTATGGAGGATGCTGAAACGCACGAGTGGACTACAGCAAGCGGCAACAGGCTGAGCAGGGACGACAGTTGGTGGGTGAAACATTCATAATTAGTCCTCGTTGAATTAAAGAGGGGTCAAAAAGATTCTGAACAACTGTTGTTGTTTTCTGCATTTCAGCACAGTCTGTATTTAGGACTCATACCATGCTGTAGATTGTTTCATGTTTGAATAGGCCTTTAAGAGTTTCCATATATCTGTCTTTGTTTATTTTATGTTTATATTATTCAAGTTTGCATATGACGGTGGACCTGTCACATCCGGCCACCGCTCATCTTTTTTGCTCAGTGGCTTCACTGTAGGTTTACATATGAGCTATTTTAAAGTCGTGTAATTTGAAATGTCTTTATTAGGAGGGACCCCCGGAGAATGTGTCTATGCCCCTCTGCGCTGAGAGGCGAGCTCCGCCCCTGCTGCGATGCTTACATCCCACTCTGTTCAACTTTGCCGGCTCACAGACTCCGTCAAAACGCCATTGACCTTGCGATTCCACAGTGATACTCCCCGTTATGTCACGATGCAGGACTCTGGCAATACTGCTAATTCTCATGAAAAGGTATTTCATGAGCCCTCTGCGACACCAGACAACATACTGTAAATATACACCACGACTGAGAAGCATTTCAGTGCAGCATAATCCGCTGACAGTCACTGGAATTGGATTTGACATCAGCGAAACTGTCTCGTCCGTGAGTTTCCCGTCTTCATGTTCATCCTTGTCTGTAAAAAGTCTCTGAACACAAATCAGATCTCCAGCTATGTATAACCACTATATAACAAATGGTGCACAGTGGAGTATCTAGTTTTGACTTCTGTTCTAATTAAAACCCTTAAAAGCCTCATTTCGAAATTCACCGTACTCACACCCCAGGCAGCTGCACAAATTCCAGGGGTGCCAGCATATTGTAGGGCGAACCACTATCGTGTGAACTTAAAAATGGACCAATTTAGATCATATATAACATTGCTTACAACCTTAAATGGCTCCCACACGTTCCTCTGGCATCATTGACACGACTGCAACGAGGTCACGTGTTTTGGAAATCCTAACTAATGTCTTTCAGTGAATGTGACGGTGGGATTTGAGCATCACACTTTTAAAAAAAACGACCCTGCCGCTGTGATCCTGTGCAGAGGCTGCTCCGAGCCGATCAGAGACGGACAAGTTAATGATGTTACAGTGGGCCGAGTAATGGCAGGACGCAAGTCCCTGCTTCAAACAAAACAACCAGCGATCTGCCCTTTACAAGAGTTGATTACAGTTCTTTGACACAACGCTGCAGCGGCGATGCGGCACATGAGAGACAGCTGAGGATGTGGGGCTGGGATTTACCCGCGGACGGAGGTATTATCAGCGCAGGCCAGATATCGACAAAAATAGGTATTCTGCTCACTCACGGTTACATAAGAGAACACACTCACACACACACACACACACACACACACACACACACACACACACACACACACACACACACACACACACACATGGAGGAAATGGCGCGATGCATTTTTCACAATTGGTGGCAGCCCGAGCATCTACAGTCACACAGACCTTAATGGGTCTAATTTTAGGACAGTCACAAGACCAGAGGAGGGAAACTGTTTTTATTCCAGATACCAGACTGACTGCAAATACTTCAACAAACCACACTGAGATTCAGAAATCAGCGTCATTCCTTTCTAGTAGGCCTCACAATGAAGGGGAGACACTACAGGCAAAAAGCAGGGGAAACGCACAGGTCAATTTTGAGATTTTGGCCCATTTCACTTCCAGAACACTTCTTCTTTCAGGCTAATTGAAATTAATTTCCAGAATACAGATCTCTAGTATTAGTGTTTATTTTACTACATTTTGTCTATACGTGTATGTACATTTCTTCTAAATTCACCGAAAGGTTGCATTGTCATTTTGGCAAACTACTGATGCGCATTTAATTAGTAAACGCCTCATTTGCATTTGAGGAAAAAGAAGGAAGAAATGCTAAAAAGGCAAAAGAGGGCCTGAAAAGGACACAGTTGAAAGGTGGATGAAGGCAATGTGACTGTAATTTGTAGTTTGAAAAACAGTGAAGAGATGTAAATGCACAGCGTGAGCATCATATTCTCTGCCGTCATGTTAGATGAAGAGAAGACAAGAGGGAGTCGCTCTGTGTTCGTGAGCTCGAGTGAAAAGAGTACGAGTGGGAGACTTCCACGCTTTCTATGGTTCATTGATTTTCTTTCACTTTTCACGAAGCACCGTCGATTTTGTCAAACAGGTGCACGCGGTGACCAGTCGACAGTGTACCTGAAAACCGATAGACAGCGTCAAAGACAGATTAGTGTTAAAGGGTCACCACACCCATTACACCCCCCCCCCCCACCAACATGTAGTATTTTCCCTTTCTGAATGAACAACTATCTGTACCCGCACATGCAGAGAGTTGTACTTTAATTTGTTCTGTCTCCACAAACGATGAACGTGAAAATGATTTCATCCCTATGAACACTTTTTGTAATAGTAGGAACTATTAATAGAAAAAACGTTTTTTACATGCCATTGATGAATAGATGCAATTTGCATTATGGAAAATGTAGGTGGGTTTTCAGAGTTCGACTTCGACTTTCAGCATATCTCTGCCTCTGCTGCTTCAGCTATATCTGTCCCCTGTGCGTCTGGCAACTTTATGAAAGTGCAATATTAAATCACGTTTAAAGATAACCTCTTTTTACACCGGGGGGACCAAAGACATTAACTGATATTCAAGTCTTCTGTAGCATTGTGTTGTTTTTAAGGGAAACACTCTTGTCTTTCGCACTGAGGTCAATATGACTGCGATAAGAGCCAACAACAACTGTTTATCCATATGTACTGATCTCACTGTTGTTATCAAAGCAACAACACTCTCCATTCTTAGCGATAAAGGTGACAGAAATTTAAAAAAAAAAGAATCCATCACCTCAGGTCAGCGCTGCTGCTGGCAGGGGTGGAACATTACAGTGGATCTCTTTGTGTTGTGATGTTGTGTTTAAAACACGCTGTATTATAAACCTTCATAGATGCTACAGCTTCCACCACGACACAACGGGAACACTGCCAATGGGCCTAGCTGCCTGAGCTGCAAATGTAAAAAAGCGTTGCTGCTGTGCTCACAATGTCCAAACCCCTTCAAGATCGGTGAGAAAGATCCCGGCATGTCTCCTTTGCCATTAGAGACATCAGATGGACAAAACAAGACACACCCGCAGACGTGAGCCCTTGGACAGGAAATGCCTCCGTGTAAACAGGAAACAGAGATGTTTTGGGCAGATGCACTTGGGACATGGTGAGAGAGACACACACACGCACGCACGCACGCACACACACAGCTCAGATCATATCAGGATGTCAATTTGCCTCTGACTGTTAAACTGTATTTTACATTGCAGTGAATAAATATATCTAAATGATATCTAAAAAAAAAAATCACATGCACTCTCAAGTCATTTGTTTACATCAGTTTTCCTTCCTTTGAAACCCTCTCGGCTCCATGTGTACGCCGAGAGAAGTTCCCCCACGCACGTACGTCAAGCAATGTTTCCTCATGAGCCCCCCCCCCCCCCCCTTCCACCAAAACTGCCCAATCAACTCTTGACCCTGCTTCCTGGTCTAAAATTAACCCCACCCACAACAGCAAACGCCACCACCCAAAGTCTGTCGCCAGGAAACTGCTCTCATCATCCATCATTTCATTTTTGACATCATTTACTCTCAGCTCACGCACATGCATGCACACACACGCACACACACACACACACACACACACACACACAAATTGCACCTGCTGCCTTTTTATTTTCTACGCATCTTCCAGAGCAAAATGTTATCTCAAAATAACAGAGATTATGATTTCTTAGAGCCTCCGCAATAACAAAATGCCACAAGAGTTTGACACCTTCGACTTTATTTGTAGCAGAGACAGTCTGTACTGACGGAATTAAAGGAGAGTCCAGTTACTGGCCTCCATTTACTCAAGTCCAACATGTTATATTTCAGCGAAAGCTCAGAAAGATATACGAAATAATAATAATCTGCTTTCAAAAAGGACAACCCTCAAATCTGCTGCTGATCCCTGTCAAGTGAACCTGGCAGAAGATTTTAGGCCCGCAATGCAAAGGAATGCTTGACCTTTGACCCCAGGGCCTTCATCAGTAATTGTTGAGTAAGGTAAGGAAAGGATATTGACAAATCTGCCAGCGAATCTGCCGCCACACTGGAGTTTTCCAGTTTAACTATTTATTCCATGTGTTCGGGACCTGAATGGATTATGACCGTGTCATGCTGGTGCCGGTTGACTGTGCTACCGCCGAGATGATCGCTGGGGTTTCAATACTACTTCGCTGACACCGCAGAAGATTGATGTCAACATTGAACTTCCGGTCAAGCATAAGAAGCCTGTCTGTGCCCTCTCCTTTAAACAATCAGCTGAAAGCAGAAAACCCTCAGACAGCAGAAAACAGTAAATCACTCCAAACCTGTCCACATCAAGCGGTGGAGAAATCTACTTCAAGGGGCTGAATGGGAATATATTTAGGTAACAGAAGACAAGTAGAATCGCCAGAAAGTAGAATCTGCCTTTTAGAAATGAAGTTTGATATTATATATAGAGAGTTGTGTAACACTAATATCAACACCAATATCAACCCGGTCCATACATTATGTAACCCAGTGCCACACATATGTTGATGATCCTCCGTCACAGCGCGGGTGTGTTTTGGCGCTCTCAGCCTCTGGACCCTCTTTGGACCAACGTGCATACCAGGCTGGTGGGCGAGCTCTGAAGTGGAGCTGGAACCCCGGAGGGCAAACAGATCCTGTGACCGTCACACCGCAGCTGTCGCCGGTGTGTAACGTGGAGACAGGGGCTATTTGAAATCATTGCGTACTGCATATCACATATGAATAATATACTGTCTTTGAACAAAGAGATTCAGAATTATCTAAGGAAAATCTATTATTTTTAATAAATTAGAATTTAGTTTTTCCCCCCTAAACAGCTATAAATTAAAAATGCGAAGGTCAGTCTGTTTACTTTGGATTACGCCGCTTCTCATCTTCTATCTGACTGTATACTGCTTAATTAGCAAGTGCCAGAGCAAGGGGTGACTACATACATGTTCTATATACATTTTAAGCATTTATAAAGGACAATCTGTTATTTCTATGCTTCTCCATAAACGCTGTGGAACTCGTGGTGTCGTCCACTGTCGGAGGCGCCACCCATCTGGCGCTCCTCGAGGTTTTAAATAAATGTTATGAATAATGTTCAAGTGTTATTTGAGCCAGGTCTCATTACAAAACACTCTTATAAACTCGGAGGCATAGTGACATGCCATCACTGCAAATAGTTACCATAAACCTCTGAATAGCCAAGTGTTTGTAACCGGCGACTGGCATGTTGGAATAAACACAAGCGGCAGCTGTCTTACTAAAACTGTCTTTGCATGTAAACAGCGTGCTATTGTCACGCTCTCCAAAGTCAGCAATGTGGAGTCTGCAGGCTGCCACATGAGCTGCTCTGCGCCACTCTCGGCAGCTCCTGAGCGGCCAAATGTTCAAGCAACATCTCAAGAAAAATAAATCAAGATTCAGGAGGATTCAAAACTATCTTAAACAAACTCGGGGAAAAACAGAGGCATGGTCGCTGACCAAATACTGTACACGGCTGCTGCTACTCCAGAAAGTGAGGCATCAGTCCCCTTTAGCTGCGAATTCTAACACCTGCTTCTCCCTCTGCAATAACCAGCCACAAACCATAAACCAAAAGAAACAACGGCACAAAGCCCTCAGGTGTCATCGGACTGCCGTGTGTCGTCAGCACAGAGTCTTTATTAAACCACATCCATCCATCCTACCTTAATTCTCCCCCAGCGGTTCAAAGGTGACCGATCTCCACCTGCAGCGGCAGAGATTCAATCTCAGCCTCTCTCTCTCTCTCCTCTGCTCCTCCTATGACTCCCTCTCTCTGACAAGTCACTTCCCGTCTCTCCTCAGCTGCCGTCCTTCACTTGTTGATTTGTCGCTGGTATTTTTTAATCTCCTCAGCCTCTTTCCGTCCACAGCCTTTGCCCCCTTGCCACCAGCCAGCCTGTTGCTCCCCTCACTAAAAGCTGCAGGCCTGGCCCGGGCCCATGGCATCTCCAGAAGGGACACATCCAGCCGCCCGATTGGCCGCAAGGCATAGAGTCGTGCTCCATATTAGGGCAGCAAAGGGGCAGGGCTGCACGACTATGATAAAGGAGGGAGGAGAAGAAGATAACAAAGTTTGTGTCATAGTGGACCGTCTGTGTGAGTTGTGAGGCTGCCGGGCGACTGCCTTTCTCCCTCCGTCTCTCAGATTCCTGCGGCATTCTTCCGTGTCAGACTTGTTCTGTGAAATCCATCATTATCAGTGTTCAACAGAGACGTTCAATTTGACGTCGATGGACACTGAAATCGAGCTGATGATTTTTTTTTGAACTTGCTGGAGATTTTTTTGAACTTGCTCCATGTTTTACTTTGGCTCAAGAGGGCAGTTATCAGGAAAATAAATACGGGGGTGCTGTATCCCCATTTCCACCAGTTTAAAGTGATGTAGTGATGATACACTTCAAAAACCTGGCAACATCATCGTTATTGACTTAATGATTTATCATTTCAAAAGGCTATAAAATAAAAACTAAGAGACAAAGCTCTTTGTAATCTTCCATCCGACCGCATACTGCTTGGTGACTGGTCTGCTATTAACGTCCGGTGACTTACGATGATATGCAAGTTGACCAATTGCAGAGTTTCCAAAAAGGTTATGCACATTCAGTCCATGGTGTCTGAAATGAGCTGGTACATGCTGTGGGGGTTTTGGTTACACGGGTTTTCTCTCCGGTAACTTACCAACTGTCGGTAATTATATCTCGATGTTCTGGCTGACCGGAACGTAGAGCTAACCTCAGACCTGGAAGCACAAAATAAAGCGGAAAACAGGCTCTGTCTTTCAATACCTGGATGAACTTTCCAAGTTATTTTTATCCTAAATGGCTGAAAATAGAAAGCAGCAGGCCTTGGATCTTGTTTTAGAGAGAGTATGACTCTTTCTTTCAAGAGCAGCTGCTGTTGTGAGCTGAAAGATTTGTGTGTGTGTGTGTGTGTGTGTGTGTGTGTGTGCTTGTCTTTGAGTATCCCTGTCTGCATTTCTGTATGTCAGTGTGTATCTGTATATGTCTCTGTTCGTTTCCTAACTAATACATTCATTGCCACTTTTATCAATATTAATTTTCTGATCGCTGTGGCTGGGTTCTGTTTTCCTCTGTCAGTGAGGTCAGAGGTCACTCTGGCAGTGAGCTGTCGATTCAGCGTCTCGCTCAAATCCACTTCAGCAGAGTGGCTGCTGGACAACAACGGAACTTGATAGTCCAGTTTAAGTGTTGTTCCAGTTCACTGTATCAAAGGCTCACAATCCCCACCTGCCACCTAGAGGAATGATTCAAGGTGGCGCGAATGCAGACAAGGCAAGACCGGCACAACTTCACGCTCGCTGAGGTGAACTGAAGAGGAGGGGGCATCCACTGCTGTGGGGACAATTCAGTATGGATAAATTGAGTTTACATGATGTTGTCAATTTTAAACAAATTGCATGAAAACATGGTTGCAGACTCTTCCCCTGAAGGGGGACTGGAGTTCTGCCCCCAAGGATTCCCCTCAGGACCAACCCAAGGGTGCGGTCAAATTGTCTCCTATTCCTTGACCTCAGTGGAAAATGTCACGAGGTCAAGGAAAGTGTAAAGGAGGACTAGTAGGACACAGGAAAAGCTGACAGCGCTGCTCAGAGAATCCGACTCGACTGACTAAACTAAGTCATCACGCGACGGCGAATGTTATTGTCGTGCGTCTGCGGTGGTGAAACTACAGATTTCCAAAGATTAACTACAAAAAACGCAGCATCTCCATTAGCATGTTGCCGTGTGTTTTACCACCGTGTGACATCAGATGTAAATTATTCATGTATAACGGTAACTGACATGATGACGTAGGTCTCTTCTGGGTCACATTCATACTCTTCTTCTTCTTCTACTTCGGACTGAATCGTAGCAGGAAAAAAATGTCTGTTACATATTTATGACGAATAATGAAGACAGTTTAACTTTTCCTGAGGAAGACGTTCACCTCTTGACATATTTGGGCCGTTAGGAGTTCAAGCTGCCACATTAAAAGACAATAATGAAAACAATAAGAATGTTAATCAAAGTGATAAAGGTCATAGAGGTCACATCTCTGCACACACCCACTCAGTCCTGAGAGGAGGTCAGTGAAAATAAGCAAAATCACAACCAACCATCACAATCACAACCATGTCATTCATATTAGTTCATTAAGTTTTTGTGTCTTCACATATTTCATCATTGCTCCGCCAAAATATAACCTGAGCAGAGGTTCAATGAGCCAAAACAAATGCCTGCACGAGTGTTTCAGGGTTTTAGTGAAGACCACTGTGCCTGCCACCCCACCCATAATCCCCCCATAGACCCAGTAAAGCACCCTCCAGCCCGCAGCCCTACAGATGGGCGACGGATGCGTCCCTTGCCAGTGGAGCAGCCAGAGGTGGAGCGGTAGGGAGAGATGATGTCAGCGCAGATCGGGCAGCCAACACTGTGTCAGCTAACATGGTCATTGTTGCATTCCAGCTCCTGCACAAAGCCCGGATTTAGATACGAGGGAGGACTGGGACCGTGGAACAGGGGCTGGGTCAGACATGGAAGGGATAGAGGGCGAGAGAGGGGAAGTTATCTGTGTGTGCATCGCTGGGGATTTCAGTGTTTTCACCTGGAATGCGGGATTACATCCTCTATATGTCCAAACCACAAAGTATCATCGTCAAGCTTAACGTGGGTTAGGCCTCTTTTATTCACACAGGGACATTTATAAATGATATGTTTCTGGGAGTGAAGGCACTCAGGATAGACCGATCAGGGGAGAGTAAAAGGAGGGCTAGGACGGGTTGAACAGGGTGGGGTGGGGTGGGGTGGAGGGGGGTGTGGAGGGAGGATGAGCTGCCCGGCACAAGGTGCCACCAGACCACAGCTATGCACTAATCAGCACTTAAATGGGCCAGGAAACTGGAGCTGGCTGTGTGTGTGTGTGTGTGTGTGTGTGTGTGTGTGTGTGTGTGCATGCACGGTGAAAAACATGTCTGGTGGTGTGCAAAAATGAAAGGATAGCCACCGGTTCTCCAGGGGTTATTAATTTTAATTTATGCCGACTGTGGCCCCAGAAAATTCTTGTTTCCTATTGTTTGACAGGACACTGCACATGTTGTTATGGTCAACCTGCAGTTTAACCACCACCGTGGGGAGTCAGACAACAAAATATGTTATGTTGCATTGAAAAAAAAGAGCTTGTGAGATTGAATTTCACTGATGCAAGTGCAAACAGGGACACGGAGACAGAGGAGGCCTCTCTGTCACTCACTCACTCACTCACTCACTCACACTCACACACTCACACACTCACACACACACAGACACACAGACACACAGCCACACAGCCACACAGCCACACACACACACACACACACACACACACACACACACACACAGACACACAGACACACACACACAGACACACACACACACACACACACACACACAGTTACTCAAAACAGTTTTCAGTGACACAATGCTTCACTTCCTCCCTCGGCTTTGCCTTGACCTGCAGCAGAGTGACCTCTCCGCAGGCTGACCTGACCTCTGGGTATTAATAGAGACGAATGTCAGGAGAAACATACACAGCGTACATGTTTGTCCTTTGTAAAAACATCTTGTTTACGTGACAATGTTTACCCAGGGTGCTGTAGTTGTTCCTGTTTGTATAGCCTCAACTGTCAATCGCGGCGTTTGTAATAACATCCTCCAGTTGAAGTGATTAATATTAACAAAGTTTTATAATTGGCCTTTAAAGAAAGATCACCTGCAGGCGCCAGACAATCAAATCATTGCAAAATCCAGCTCCTGTCTGACACTGAATGTTAAAGTGATTCTGGAGAGAGGAGGCAGAAGCAGTTAGTGAACCTGGTACGTGCTCATCTATTGGGGGAGTTTATTTCCCGTCTGCTTTGCTTCAGCATTGCATGGACCGGTGTCAGGTAGCATGGCACTTTAGCATGAAAGCCAGCAACGAGCGTTACCCCCCCCCCCCCCCGTCCAATAAAGCAAAGTGCTCTGTAAATGTTTATGTGTCCACGCGTGGCTTTAACCAGTCACATCCGTTTCTTTTAAAATATGTTAATTTTGTAACTGCCATTTTTTGCTATTTAAAACCTTTTGGTTAATCTGTTAATCATTTATCTTTGGAAATCACATTTAAATTACGGGCTGAGATAGAAACTGTGTCTTATTGCTAAAAAAACAACAACCTTAGAACACAACAAGGCAAGGAAAGACATTACTTACTTAGAAAAGGTTTCATTTTGGAACACGGTAAAGATAAGTATCTTTCTCAATTTTTGGCAAAAAAATGGATGATCAGTGGCGTCGAGTTGATGAGTTTTGGTGACTTTAAAAAGATTATTAAATGAAATGCTGCTCTGAGAGAAAATCAACTTGGAGGTGTCTCTTGTGTCCCGTGTGAACCCATCCAACTAGTGTTCTAAGTGTAGTAATGAGCAAAGGTGAGTGGCAGTCACAGAAGGGAGTAACGTGATTGGCTACCTACTGTGGCGTAGCTGCAAATAGAGCTCGCACTAAAACCTTTGGTTAGATCTTAGCAACCTCATCGAAGTTTGACGGGACCACCTCGTGACACAGGTTCAGATGTGACAGAGCATTAGTCACAGGACAGGCAAGTTCTGAACGTCCAGTTAACTGGGGACACCTAGAACAAACCAAGTGACCACCTGACCCTGCAACAACTAAACAGCCTCGGCTGGATCATATTCGGAGGGAAACAATATTTCCATTTTGAATTAATCAAGTGTGATATTTATATATGGCAACAGCGGAGGAGGAGGAGGAGGAGGAGGGTTTGGGTGGATTTTAAACCACGGTTCACATCCAGAGTCCCATCTGTGGTTAGGTTCAGGCAACAGAAGCAGCTTGGTTATAGTTGGGGAAAGATTGTTTTTTGTTGAATGTAAAATAAAGTAAAAGTGAACTTTTCTTCTGTTTTAAAACAGGCCACAATCTTTCCCACAATCTTAACCAAGAATTATTGTACTGAAACATCTTGATGCAAGACAAATAAGTTGTCTGTGAACATGTTCCCTATTTGCCACTTGCCAAATACATAAATTAAAAACCTATCCTCATTTACGTTGATATGAAACATAATCCTTGTCACAATTGTGTTTAATACACAACATACAATATGTATAGTATGCATGTCTACACTGAGTGTACGTGAAAGACTGCAGATTGACCTTTAGTCCATGGATTGTCAAAATTATAAATCCATCCAAAATATTGTGAGAAGTCAAGTGGTGTCATACTATTATAATAACCACTAACCAATGATATAATAAGATCCATAATACTTTGGCATATATACAATACAACCAAGATGATGTTGAACCACATGTGACGTTTCTCTGTACGTCCCAAAGTCTCCACCTGCTTCCTCACTGAATGTCACTGCAGGTACAAGACTCAAGACAATGTATACGATTGCAGCTCTACATCCAAAGCAATGTGGTCCATTAAAAGTTATATTCTAAAATGGCCCCGCTGCCAGTGTAATACATAAAGAGGCCATGAGTGGATTAAAACTTGAGGCTGATCTTTAAATACATATTCATTAACTTAATTCTGGACTAAATCATAAATAATCTGCCTAACCTCAAACAAAGATTTACTTCAAGCTAACTGATTGTAACCAAAGAAGCTCCTGAAGCTCGGAGTCCCAGATTTTTTGGGCCTAGACACAAAGTGCTCTTTTCTTCACATGAAAATAATACTTTTTATGGGGAGGTCGAGCGGCTCCACACATGCAGTAGAGTAAGACAAGTTGTTCATCCTGACCTGCATTGGAGGAAGGTGTCCAGGTAACTCTGAATATTCCACGCAGACACTCACACATGGTCAGCAGGAGAAAGCCGATGGAGGAAACACACTGAGGCAGGAGCCCACACACGGGCTTGCAGGGGCTGGGAGAGCTGGGCGGCAGAGCTGGGGGAGGCAGGTGGCGGTCGTGGGCGATCCGTGGGGTTCGCTTTGACTGTTTGGGCCCACAGGAGACCGAGCTGCGCTGTCAGTGGATCACAAATAGAAAGAAAGCAATAGAGCGAGAGAGAGAGAGAGAGAGAGAGAGAGAGGGTGGAGGGGGTCCCAGGGCAGGGGGAGAGAGAGAGAGAGAGAGAGAGAGAGAGATGGATGGATGGATGGATGGATGGAGAACAGCAGGAAGTTGATGGATTGACAGAAAGAGAGACAGAAAAACAGGAGAAGAGAGGGACTGTCTCATCAGTGTTTGTACATATCAACATATGGACGACTGAACTTGTCTTCTTCTTACACAAACCGCCATAGTGTGTGTGTGTGTGTGTGTGTGTGTGTGTGTGTGTGTGTGTGTGTGTGTGTGTGTGTGTGTGTGTGGGAGGGAGAGGTGACCACAGCGAGACAGGACAGAATAGGGGTGCATTAGTACTAGTGGACAGTCAGCAGTTTGCCCCGGCCCTCAGTAAAGCCCTGCTCCATTGTCTGCGGTGCTGGAGGCTTTAGCCGCGGCCCAGCAGGGCCTTGTTACTGGGCTTAGAGGGGCTGGACGCTGGATACGAGTCAGACACAACCAGATCTCAAACGGGGCAACACATCCTCCGCTTGTGGCAGTTTATCACCGAGCGATCAGAAAATCAATCCGACAGTTCGAGGACGTTATTCTTTCTGTTTTTGGTGACGAATGAAAAGTCGTTCGTCCCAGCTTCTGTGCCATGTCAGTGGCACTCACAACACACTCACACCCCAAGGGTTCCTGTTAGACGTCAACCTTCACAAATTATTCACAGATAAATATAGTTTAGTCACTCCCAGTCAGTGTTTCCAGGAGGTAAAAGTACAAATTTTGGTGGCAGATTGATACTCATTTGCTGTTGATGTGATTATTTCCAGCAGCAGGACAGTGTATGTGGGATTGAATCATAATAACCTACAGAGTGTGTGTGTGTGTGTGTGTGTGTGTGTGTGTGTTCATGGTTATGAAGGACAATATCTCCCATTGCAACAGTGTGTGCTCACTGGTGTGTTTTAAATAGTTTTAGACAAACAATGAATTTCTATAACAATACTTGGGCACCTTGTTGGTGCTTCTGGTGAATCAGTGTCATTGTGTCACAATTTCCATGATTACTTAAAAATGAGAAAAGAGACACAATTTTCCCAAATTGCCCCCCCCCCCTTTTGTGTAGCTTTCAAATGAGAGCATCAGAATTCTCTTTTTAAACTGACAAGTAAACACACCCTGCTGGTTTTTTGTTCTTGTGATATTTTCTGTACAAATGAAGTTATAAAATAAACCTAATAATAGGGGAAAACAAGGGGGGACTCAAGGGGAGAGTATTGAGAAATGAATGGACGAGAGGAGGAGCTGAGCTCTAAGACAAAACAGAATCTTTTATTTCCTCCACCACGGAGGTCATACAGTGTTGAGTTTGACTCAATGACAGGAAAGCCCTGGTTATATAAAAATGAAAAAATGAAATAAAATATAAAAATCCTTTCTTGGTCATATGTCTTGGATTGGTCTAAAAACAGCTCATATCATCAAATCTAATAACACGTTCAATGAAAAGACAAAAAAGGAAAACCCATGGCATGAACGTGACAACAGCTGCTGTACAGTGCGAACCAGTCCTCCACTAAACATCGGGATACAGTCAATCCATTCTGGTGAGCCGTTGTAATGACAGAATTCCTCTCTCGGCTGCTGCGGTGTTTGTTCGACGCTGACCAGGCCTGAGGGAGACAGGGAGGGACAGAGTCCTGCAGTTAATATGCAGAATAAAACAAGGAACACAGAGTCAAAGGTGTATTTTTAAGTTTGTAAATGGTTAACCTGCAGATTAACCCATGGACATGTCTGTTTGCCCAAAACTTGATTTATGATGTTTGTTTTCACCGCACACATGAGACATATTTGAATTTTTTTTTTACTGAGGAATCACTTTTTAATAATCCGGTAAGAAATTTAATGGATTCATCATTTTATAACGAGTCATTGATTGAGGTAAAGTGTCGTTCTTATTAATTAAGCACAAATTAAAAAGGCTTGTGACTATGAAGTTTGCCCCCATGTCACCATGTCATCCATCTTAAAGAAACATCCAATCAAGTTTTGACCATGTGGTGGAGTCCCACAAACCAGACAGGTACGATCGGGACCCGCCGTGCCGGGGATTGGGACTCCACCGTTTAATGTTCGCACCCTCGTCACCACTCGTGTCCACAGAGAGGACACGCTGGTAATTAAAGTGCAATTAGCTCAGTGACATTCTCCTGCTCGTTGTCACGCTCAGCTCCTCTCTTCGCTGTAATGGTATAATTGTCATCATCATGACTGAAAGACACACGCTGACATCGTCCCATGTCTTCAGAGACTCTTGAGCTTGATGCTGCAGTGATAAGAGCAGGATAAATAAACACGGTCCTTTTTATTTATATATCTTTCAAATATAATGTTGACATCCAACAAACAGAAGCATCAGCCACGAACAGTGAGCAAAATATTCCCACTGGTGTCTAAGTGTTTTTACATTTGCAGGTTGAAGGCTTCTTCTTCTTATTACCATTAGTGTGTCACTCTTCTTCAAAACAAATCATTGGCTGTGAATGCTGATCCAACAGCGCCCCCACGTGGCCACCTGGAAGCCATTCCATTTTGTTGCTGATACAGAGGAGGCATTGGAGCAACAATCCTCTTTTTCGACTCATTGAGTTGAAATAAATCTGTGTCCATTTCTACTTTACCACATATCCTGCCTGTCTGGATTTCAGGAACTTTTTTACTGATTTCACTTTTGTGTGTGGGGCCCAATACTTCAACTCTGATACGAGTGAAAGGAGTAGGCTACTTTGAATGTCCCCCCAAAAAAGGATACCCCTGCACCACCCGTGCACCTGAACACCAGACTGATGTAAACGCGCGAAGACATAACTATAACCTGTGTTTATTATAATTTTGTCATCTCCTCTTGAATCTTCAAGGAGTGAGGTGTGAAGTGGGACAAGAGGAGAGGCCGAACACTGTTGGTCGTCAGTTTCAAACCTGCACCAGTGCTGCACACAAGTGTTAGAAATCTGCCACTGCAACACGACTTTATGCTGCCTTCAAGTTATTCAATTCATAAGCATCGAGGTGCTTCCAATCAAAAAGAGTTGCTTATTTTGTAAGACTTAAAGTTGTTGTGATTGATTGATAAATTGGTGTCTTGATTGATAAAAAAGTGCAACATACCGATTAACAAAGAATGGAAATCAAATTATATTTCAATTGTTACCATATATGGCTAAACTGAAATGTTATTATGATGCCAAAGAAAACAAATATATAATGTTTGACTCCTGAATCAGAAATATTGATAATAACGTGCATTAGTATGAAAGGAAAGCATGTCACTGAAGTGATTGGCTGGCAAAGGCAGAGATTAGCTCCAAACTCTTCGCGTGAACGTGTGAATGGACCGAGCACAGAGATCCGTGAGAGCAGACAGTCTGGGACAGTTACCGTGTGGAACAGGCCGCTGGGAGCGACAGGAGCAGCCGGACCCCGAGGACCCCGGCGGGGCTTCAATCCGGCCGGAGGCGCTGAAAGTGCAGAGGCAGCAGTTTAGGAACACGTTGCGTTTTCTCCTCATTCTCAAAACAGCAGGGAGCAGAATAAGACGTGGGTGCTTTTTTACTGTCAAACTTTGATCGTCACTTTGTTTTCCATCTCACTGGTGCTGGCACCGCTATGCCCCCTCCTTCTGAACGACATGTCTAATAATAGTTGTGTAAGTTACGCGCCTTATATGGTTCAGTACTGGTGCGTAAAATGCCCACAATAAACTCGGGGAGCTGGAGAAACACGCAACAAACAAAAGTTCTCATAAGAGAAACATGTATAAATGTGTATATTTCCATAGGTTATATGAATGCATACCTTCATTTCACTGAAACAGCAGCTCTGGTTCGAAGCTCAGTCTGGAAACTTTGCAGCCTCCTCACCCATAGAAAGTCGCCACTTTTTGCGCAGCGTCGGAGCGCAGGAACAAATGAAAACAGC
The DNA here is from genome assembly GCF_022379125.1 of Scophthalmus maximus. Classification (NCBI taxonomy): domain Eukaryota; kingdom Metazoa; phylum Chordata; class Actinopteri; order Pleuronectiformes; family Scophthalmidae; genus Scophthalmus; species Scophthalmus maximus. The sequence continues at coordinate 5,709,938 of NC_061525.1, forward strand.
CGTCGCTCGTCCATGACTTCAGGTGGAGTCAAACGTTGTGATGTCGAGGCAGCACAGGCTCACAGCCTCCGGTCTCAGCAGCGCGATGTGCCGGAGCTGGGCCGAGTGCCGCCGCCTTGTGCGCCCCGCGGACCGGTCCCGGTGCCGCTGACGCTCCTCCTCCTCCTCCGCGCGCGGTGTCGAGGACTTATAGGGATGTATGGAGGCAGAGCAGAGCTCAGCAGGTCTATATATAAAACCGGACTGCTGCCCAGCGGATACATCAACAACAGCTGAGCTGCACCGATTAACTGTTATAATGATAATAATAATACTACTGATAGGTAAGCCTAATATAGTGTATCTTATTAATAGACCAGCCATATGTTAAGCAGTGAAAGTTCTGGGATACAGACCCTGGTTCGGGTAGGGGTTAGGGTTAGGGTTAAGCTGAGGGGTTGGGATACAAACCCTGGTTAGGGTACAGGGTTAGGGTTAGGGTACAAACCCCGGTTCGGGCAGGGGTTAAGGGTGGGGTCGGGATACCGACCCTGGTTCAGGTAGGGGTTGAGGTTGGGCTGAGGGGTGGGATACAGACCCTGGTTGGGGTTGGGGTTGGGGATGGGATACAGACCCTGGTTCGGGTTAGAGGTGGGATAAAAACCCTGGTTCGGGTAGGGGTTAGGGAGAGGGGTGAGGCGTGGGATGCAGACCCTGGTTCGGGAAGGGGTTTAGGGGAATATTCACCAATAAAACACAGATCTTATTCAAATGCCTGTCGTAATAGATGGGTCCGCAGAATCCAATGACCAGTAGAATATATGGAAAAATTAAAAACATACGGCAATATATGACAAGACATGGACCTGTGTATGCAAGTTGTGTCGAGACGAAAGCCATGAGGGGCTCTCTGCAGATCAGTGCAATGAGATGATGGTGAGGCATAGTTCAGAGCAAAGGTATAAAACCATTTCTCAAAGCTTCGAGTTTTCCCAGGATCACAGTGGCCAGTGAAATGGAATAAGTTTGAACCCACCAAGGACTCTTCCTACAAATCCTTCATCATTCCACATCAAAGATTTAAAAAATAAATAAATAAATATATATATATATGTGTATCACATAGCAGATGAAAAACTTTAAACAGGCTAGGTTTGATAGAATCAAAGACATTTATTGAGTCATTTCTTTATATGTAAGGAGATATGGACTTGATAACTGCTCTAGAGTTGTGTTGTTACCATGTAAACAATTGTCTGTCTTTGGACAGTTGCCATAGCAACCATCTCTTCCTTAATTAGTAGTTAAAAATCACTCCACACAGTGGCAATTACACTTGTTCATCGCTGCAGCAAATGTCCAATTTATGTACTGCTAAATTCATTAATTTTAAAGCAGTCCTGCTGACAGAGTTCAATAAGTAACCAAATTATTTACAGTACAGGCACAGCACACCATTGAGCTTCAATCATTCCAGCAAACTCAAATGATTCCATTAAGAAAAAGCGCGCAATATTTACTCCCTGAGATGAGCTGTGATTAAAAAACAACTCCCACAGAGGCTGGAGTTGTATGAAGGACAAACATTGGGATTGATCTTTTAAATGAGAAAGTGATCAATGAGTGGATCACTTTACATAAGTATGGGAGTATGACACTGACCTGGATGAAAAGATGGACCAGCGGCTCCTTGTGCTACCAGCACCACATGACACATTCTACGTTATTATTTGAATATTTAACGTACACGTCTGTTGAAGTTCGTTTTTGAAGGGTAACATTACCTGAATAACGCTGGTTAAGCATCGCAGAACCTTCTCACCTGTGTTTGGTGCTGATCTGATGATACAGCATAGTAACAAACATTTTATTCGGCTCATTACAAACATGTAGTCTGAATTCTGGGTCAGATTTGAAAGGAACGGCAAAGAGATGCAAAGGCATTCTTCACCTTAAAAAACACCCAGGTACCCTTCAACTACCCTTGAATGAGACTGACGTTACTGAGCAGTTAACGGGTTTGAGGGCACAATTTTCTTTAAATTGGCATTTGGCACTGAAGCTGTGATAATCCAAGTCAACTGAAAGTTGACTCTCTTCCTTCGGACCTGAGTATTTCAGGGGAAATATGCTCCACCGAGGGCTCTTCTGTGGCTGATGTTCCCATGTTCACTGTTTCAGATGATTAGTCCAACTGAGATAGTGCATGAGAATGTGGTTGCAGCTATGGCGTTTGTAATACTGTCTGTTGAAACTAACACAGGCCTTTGAGGTTTGAGTGTTGTGTGAGAGGAGTGCTGTAGTCGGAGCTCCAGTCCCTCTCAAACACAGCCTTCAGCTGGGATTGGACGGTCGGCTCCAGGGACTGTGATGCAGTCTGGTTGACGACCAGCGCCGAGCCAGCAGTGTGCTCAAAGTAGTCACCTGACCAGTTAGATGTACCTACAAACAGAAAGACACACATTTATCACATTTTCTTTTGAGTGGACATATGATAAATATTAGTAAGTAAAGCAGAGGTTTACAACGGCCTGTGGCCGTTCCAAACATGACTTTGCTGCTGAAAATCTTGTGTGAATGCTGACTGGCTGAAAAGCAGTGATGTCACTCACTGTGCCTCAGCGAAAAGCACTGAATGTGTGATGTCACTGCCTTTCAACCAATCAGCATTCAGCCTCCTATGAAATGTTTAAAAAAATGTCTCGTTCCCATATACCACTAAGCATTTCTTTTCACAAAACAAACAAACATACAAAAGTACTCAGTTTACAATAACATCAAGTATTTTACACAAATTTCCTATGATAGAATCAATCATATTTCAACAATATGTTTCATGCAGTGTATCTGCAGCCTTACCTATGTAAGCTATCTTGTCCGTCACCATGTACTTGTTGTGGTTGACTCTGGCGAAGGGAATCTCCTTCTTCTTTGGGCTGGCGGGCACCACGAACAGCCTCTGGATGAGTGAAACAAGGGCACATCAGGTGTTTTTAATACAGGATACACATAATAATATCTACAATTTCCTTTCTAATCTTTTTCCTCATGAAGAGGAGCTACTTACCACCTGGATGTCTAGTTTGCTCTTGGGCTCATAAACGGAGGCCAGAGACTTCAGGAAGGGAAACATGACTGGCTGGGTGCTGGCCCAGCAGCTGATCAGCAGGCGCACTTTGACCCGCTTCTCATAGGCCACTCTCCTCAGCTGGGTGTCGATGTCTGCCCAGTACCTGCAGAGGGCGCCGCATGCAGAGTATGAAGACGTTGGACCATCACACGCAACCATGCAATCAACGTTCAACTGCTGCCTCAATTCATTTACCAAAAACATTATCACAGTATTTACACAGACCCCACTTTCACAACTTTACAGTCGTGCAGTACAAAGGAAAGAAGTTTGCATCACAACGGACTCCTCACATCCCCTTACAAGAACTACTTCAATTCCCACTGGTATGTGAACTTTAAACAATACTTTTTAATGCACCTTTTTTTACACACAGTTTGTTGGATTTTATGTGTTTTAAGTTCTTTTTATATCGTTTGAGCCACAAACTGGAGGCAATTTTCTGTCACTATGTGATAGACAATAAAGCTTTTTGAATTGAATTGAATTATATTGATCAGAAAATGATTTCCCATCACATGATGTCATATGATAAGTTACGTAATGTAGAAGTCAGAAAATGACATCATGCATAGATAAAAACAAATTTGGGGGGTATCTCTGCATCTTATCGAACTATAGACACAACCGAAAGCTTATAGATTAATTAATAATTTATGATCATATGGGAGGAATGACGTCATTCCTCCCATAAAGTCGACTTATTGAGTTTAATAAGTCGACTTTTTTTACACTGCTGTCCACTTTTCTAACAGAACAGACTGGACACAGGTCGTTTTACACCTTGGTTAAGTGTGTCGGTTTAAGAGGATGAGACACTGATGTTATCAAAGATCTGACCTTCATTACCTGCAACAGGCTCTCAAGTGTTTCAATTACTGTAAAAACCTCAAATGTGACTCTTTTCCTGTAGTTCTATCTAACACAGCTCTGAACATCTGTACCTTTTCGGATGTGAAAACTCCATTGTGGGCAGGTAGTTCATGACAGCGATGTAGATGAAGCTCTGGGCATCGTCCATCACACTGAGGATGGACTGAAGGTCTTGAGTCCTGCCGGCTGCACAGAAGGACGGAGGGGAACTCTGAGAGAGAGAGAGGCGAGAAAAACAAGTTAGTAAGTTATTTGTTCATCTTAGCAACAGTCCAATTAATACAGGAGAGCGTTCATAAACTACAGTACAGTTACTGAAGGGAGAGCACTGATGAGCCAGGCTCAGGAAGATGTTTTATAAAACAAATGGTTTCACTAGCATCTAGGTAAAACATGTCAGACACAAAGGGAAAAATGTGTACTTTAAAGTTTGTTATAAAAACTTTGGGTTGTCAGTTTAATAAACCAGCAATAGAAACACAATAATGTTGAACTGATTCTTTCTTTTCATTTGCCCAAACAACATCCAGAAACATCCCTCATCCTTCACCCCCGTATGTATCTCACCGACAGATAAACGCTGGCCGGCGTGTTGTTGAGCGGCACCTGCAGGGGCGTGTCCTTGTTGTAGAGGGTGGAAAAGTTGGTTGGCCACGGCGACGGGATCGACTGACTCTCCCCCAGGAACCAATAGGCTTCAAAGATCTTACCCAGGTCTGCAGCCAAACAGCTGCAGTTGTAGACCACCGCGCCAAGCTCCTTCACCTGGAGGCAGAATCTCAATTTCATCTCATTTCACACGTTTTAAAACACAATAAAATAGCAAAAGCGACATGAATGAATATAATATCATTATTCTATAATATTACAACTTTAAATGTAGCTCTCTCTGACTGTTATTCCTGGACTCCTTCACAGTTTTATCATCAACAAGGAAAATTTCAGTATTACATGTTACACATTTTGGTTTGCACACAGTTTTATAAGATGTTGGTGCTCATGCCTTAAAACAGGATACTCATGGCAATGACAAATCAGGGAAATGAAGACTCAAAATCTGATAACGCAAGTGAAAATTGGGATGCGGTTTGAGATATTGTCAACCATCGCAACATTGAGGAAACTTAATTATTGTGACAACGTAGCATGTTACCAAAGGTTTGAGCAAACACAAGAACTTTCTCTTAAAGGCAGAAGAGACATTATTCTGCTTGGACTGGGCACCAGAAAACCTGTCAATGCTTGTTTAAGATATACTGCCTCTGATCTTTTATTATCAGACTTGAACAATTACACTATATAGGAGTCAAACAAACCAAAGCATTCACTACCCAACCACTGATACCATCCAAAACCCCCCCAAAAAATGTTGACATAAGCCATTTCACATTCCAGTACATACAATTAAAAAAAGGTAGAGTGTCACTATGTTTTTTGGCGACACTTTAGTATGTCTCATGTGTGTGTGTGTTGTGTGTTGTGTGTTTGAATACCTGTGTGAGGGACCTCCAGTCCATGTTGGCACTGCCAATGAAAATGTGCTTTTTGTCTACAACCCAGAACTTGGTGTGAAGGACGCCAGAGGTGAGCTCTCTCATATTAACTGTCCTGATATCAGCTCCTGAAAAACACACACGCACACACACAATCAATGTTTTTCAAACAACTAACTGGCCATTATACCATTCAGGTTAACACATCATATTTGAGAATACAAAAAATATATATCTTTGATATATTAGTGCACATAATTAATCTAGCTTATCTCCATAAACTATCCCCAGTGCCAGTTCAGGAGAAAGGGTTATTATCAGATAAAGGAATATATACACGTTTTCATTCAACTGGTTGGGATCAATGTCAAAAACATTATAAATCTATTTTAAGAGCTGAGCATCACCTGAGTCGCTGAGCAGGCTGAGGTCGTCCTGAGGTTGACTCTGCTGTGGTGTGTTGACTGCGATACGAACGGACAACTTCCCTGAAAGTTCAGCCAGTTCCTTCAGGATGGTCTCCCCCTGTGCACACAGCATGAAAATCAGTTTCATTTTCTACATATGAGAGATGAGATGAGATTCAACTTTATTGTCATTACACATATACAAGTATAGAGTAACGAAATGAGGTTTGGCATCTCACCAGAAGTGCAATAAGCAGATAGTGCAAGAGTCTGTGCTATGTACAAAAGTAATTACAGAATTTACAGATAGGATTAATGGGATGCTATAAATATAAATAAATACTATAAATATAAGTATAAGTGTATTCTACAGACTATAATATACAGATTAAGGTGCAGTGAACATGCTATGCTAGGTAACAGATATATACAGAATATACAGAATATGGACAAATGTACAGGTCGATAACTTATTGAGGTGATATGAACATACTATACAGATTTAGTTGCAGTGGACAATAATACAGGTGGATGAGAGATGTGTGTGTGTGTGACCAGGAGGAGTGGTGGGGGGATGATGGGTGTGAGGAGATGGCATATGTCACTGACTCTACCATAGTTTAAAAGTCATTTATCATCAGTTCAGTTTCAGATGAATGATCTGACTGAGCAAAATATGTATACTCCAGCTGACCTGATAGGCCGTTGGCTCAGAGGTGCCAGTGTCTTTGTTGGTGAGTGTCCAGTAGAAGGAGGCGATGTCGACGCTGCTGCGAGCTTCGGCCACCAGACTGAGCCAGGCCTGGAAGATGGAGGGGTGAGCGGTTGGAGGGGTGGAGTTAAACTTCAGGCCTTCAGGGATGCTCTCCACCACAACAATCCTGACAGGGGAGAAGAGAGATGATACCGATTAATATCTGTAATAGTACAGTATGAACTGTATTGTCATTACATAGACTGTAAACTTTTTTTTGTCAAATATAAAACATCCCACTCAGTAGCACAATTCTTTCAAACAACAAAAAAAAGGGTCCAAAGGTCCAATTGTTCGTTGTCGCTTTAGACCTTACTGTATCACTGGGAATTAAATGAGTAAGTGCACCTTGAGTGTTGTTTTCAAGATCAAGAATGAACTGTCATTTAACTGAACATGGACAAGCAGTCCTAACAATGTTCAGAGTGAGGAAAAGTTAAAACATCTGCCGATGAAGACCATGTCAATATGGCTAAAAGCTTTGTTTTGTCAGCTGTAGGACAAAGGACAAATATGAATAATTAAGCTCAACAATCTTTATTGTTAATATCATGTGCATAGGCAACAAAGATTTAGATTTGACTGAAATCTAAATCTTTGTTTGAAATATCAGACTGAAAAATCCAGTATTGCTCAGGCTACATAATGGAGCAGAATCTGCCTGTGGAAAAAGGAATTGAGGTAGAACAGTCATAACACAAAAACATTGTGTTAGTTTCATAAGATGTATCCTTGTATAGGTCATAACATAAAATATATAACAATTATATGAGGAAAAAATACGTATGGTTTATAACAATAAGTTGATATTTTCAAGCTAGTTTCTACTTCAATACAGCATGAAGTTCATTTTGTAAATTGTGATGATAAAGCCCCGTATACAATGGGGCCGTGGATACGGCGTGATTGACTGCGAGTACCGTCCAA
>NC_061525.1:5722500-5850000 GCF_022379125.1 Scophthalmus maximus
ACAAGTTGCTCCAGGGGCGGAGACATTAGCAGCGACCTCAGTAGCGTCTTTTGATGATGTTGTGTTTTCATTAGCGAAAAAGTGCAAACTTTTATTCACGTGTATTGTGTGGAAATGTTCACCTGAGAAGGGCGTTGTTTTCACAATTTCAGTTTCATAATTTCAGGGGCTGCAAAGTACCTAGTACAGAGTATAAGTTAATTATAAAGACTGTAGATTTTAGGGGGAAGGGGGGGAAATCTTTAATTTTTGGGTGGGTTTGTCCTTGGCAGCAAGTTCTGGTTTGAATTTGATTGATCTTGAACTTGAGTCACTGTTGTTGAGATTCCCTGAAGCAGCTCAGTTGTTCCTCACTCTTACATTTTTATTTGTGTATTTGCATCAACATTTTTATTCCATTAGTGACAATAAAAGGAGTTAGAGGTGTTTTTGTTTTTATTTTGTATTTATTGCAACTCCTCTGTCGCATCTAGCTTTTCCCCAAACCCTCCTTCCCGTGCTGACATCTCATCGTATTCAGTTTAGTTTGAACTTGCATCCTGTCCAGTTTCGACTGCACCTCCTCATAAGTAATGCTGCGTCCTAGTTGATAGATCAGTTCTAGTTAACTGTCTTTGCAGCACATAAACCTGTGTGTCTTTGTTTGGGATCTTTTGAAACATCGGATAATGATTATTGTCTTTCGCTCTTTTTTGCTTCTATTAAACCTGTTCCAGTTTCCACCAGCTGAGATGAGCAGTACAGACAAAGGCCTGGAGGTGTTTGCACAGCTACAGGAGAGGAGGTGAGAAACACAAAATCATCCAGAACCTGTTATAGAAAGCAGGTTTAACACACTCAGCCCTGAACGCTGAGCCGATGAACCCTGACATGAGAAACTCAACAGTTGTCAGTTCCAGAACAACTGATCACGAGTTAGTTCAGTCCGCTCGGAAGTGAATTAAAAAAAACAAAAAAAAATGCCATCAGCAATGGAGCTCAGATGCTGTGATTCACCATGGTGACGGGTGAATGAAGAGTGCGCACCTACATTTAATAAAAAAAAAAAAATCTGTAGCCCGGGTTGGAGAAAAGAGTTAAATTATTATAACTAGCACATTTTATTAAGCGTAATGCCAATAACCATATAATTAAACAGACTTTGGTTTCCTAACTGGACGCTGAAACGCTGAAATAAAATATATATTTATAGATCTAGGATTGTAACCCCATATTCTGACCCATAACAGCCCCATGATTTTAGTGATTTGTAGTTGAGGTTATAGCTGAGTACACATTTTCAGATGTGTATTTTACATTTAATAAAACTTACTCTAAAGTAATTAATAACTTTATTTGAACATATTTAAATATGATAACTGAAATGCTGTTCCAACAAAATAGTACGAAGTAGCCTTTATCAAACAAACTCACTTGTTCAATAAGAAATGTCACATGATCTAAAATATGAACTGATAACTATGATATGAAAAGATAGATAGGTACTTTATTGATCCCAAGCTGGGAATGTCCCATTTTTTTGATATACAGGATTAATATATACGGTAAATGTCTCAGTGCTGGGAATCAACGGACACCCTGACAGTTGTCTGAATGTCCGCAGAGTCTCAGTGTTGCAAATACAGACAGAGTAGAGCTTTTATTCTGAACCAAGGATGAAGCTGACGTCCAATCAGGATTTTAGTCTCCTCCCAACATAAACTTCTGTAAATGAATGTGCTCTCATTGGCACTTTGATAGCGACTGTGTGAATGAGCAAATGTCAGAGGCGTCTTCAGACTCGGCAGTAGGATGAAACTGACAGTGATCTTGACTCTGACCAATAACACCTTAAATGTCACACTGTGCCTGCCTCACTCTGTGTATATGCAGTATAAAAGTAAATATGGCAATTTTCACATGTATATTATACATTTCCATTTGTTATCAGTTTGTTTGTCACAGCGGTGCTACTATTTTTCTCATTAAACTTTTTGTGGCTGTGATGTCCGAATGACTTTTCTTATTCACTTGTGCAGGGAACTGAGTTTTTAAGTATCTACAAAAGTAAAACTCCACAAGGTGAGCATGGTTTGAAGTGACTGGTTGGTTGCTCTTTCTTCTGTTCATGCATCCCAGAAACCTTTTGGTACTTGGTTCTTCTTTGGAGAGTTTTCTTTAACTGGAAGCCGGACAGTTGACCATCACATATGCTGGGGGGAGGCTACAAGATGCTAACTGTGTCCGATGAGGTGATTATAGAGTCATACATCCTCGACGTTTCGTGGCAGAGAGACATGACAGACTACACTTTGACCAATCACCGGACGCTTTCTGGTTTGTGGCCTGACAAGCCTAAAAACCCTTTCTCTGTTTTACAGTTCCACCTTGCGACACCAACAATATCTTTCCTCAATATGTTTACATTTGTGCATGGCTTCATTTCTTCTAGCAGAACGCTGCCAGCTATGCTCCCATTAGTCAACTTCTTAATCTTTTATTATGAGTTTGAGAGTGTCGACCAGCCTCGGATTTGTAACTCAAACTAAAACTGAATCCACAGGTGGTTAGGTGTCATTTCAACAGGGGGCGCCAGAGTGCAAGCACAGACTGGCATGTCTGAGATCTTCACACATAAGGGACTGTTGGATATGGAGATGGCAGAGAGGATAATAGAGGAAAAGAGAGACAGAGTGCAGTTCAGGATTTTGTACTTTATTATTTCTCTGACAAGAGTGAACAATGCAGAGTGACTATCCATTAAAAACAGCGGAATGTCCCTTTATTATAGGTGTGGTAAGCCTTTTGTTCGAGGTGAAACCTGCCATTTGATAAGAAAGAAACAACTTGACTGAAAGAATTTAAACTTTCAGTCACACACACATACACACACATACACACACACACACACACACACACACACACACACACACACACACACACACACACACTCACACTCACACTCACCCACACATACACACACCTTTTCTCACTTCAATGTATTGTAGCGTTTATTTTATTTTGGAACAATATAAACTTGCGTGCCACAAAACAGCTTTACTTGTTACGAAGCATATTGTTGTTTATTCTCACTTTGTGTGTCATGTACGCGTCTGTGCGCGTACGTAACCATGGAGACAGGCCAAGAATATCCCAGACGGTTTTATTTTTTTACAGCAGCGGAGGCAGAATTATGGCGAGGTTATAAAGAGCCTGACTTGCTTCACTTCCGCAGTCGAGATCCCTTCTGTCCTCTGCTTTTTTTCAGTTACCTAGAAACATTACAAATCAATTCCTCAGTTCTTGTAATCATTTGTGCGTGTAGTTGTCCAGTTGAACGACAATATTTTCTAATACACAAATTATGTAAAAAGGGGTGAGTCCAACAGGACCTGGTGAAAATGAAAATCACATAATGCCCTTTTTCATCAACTTCCTGAACTGCCAGTACGTGGATTGTGGATAACTCTATTGTAAAGGAATATATTTTCCTCTTGGAGTTGGTCTTTGGGACCACCAGGCTTCAGTGGGTCATTTACCCACTGCTGACTTCAAACATGCCTCTGTGTTTGTGACATGAAAATGTTTGGGGAACTACAAAAAAAGACCTGATACAGGTTCAGATCTGCGCCTTCCAGATTACTACATTAAGATAAAGCAAATAAAACAAAAATCAAATCAAATTTGTTCCTTGTGAGAATTTTTAACTCCGACCGGAAATGTGAGTTTATGCAAATAACAAATGTCCTTTTTGGCTTTTATTAAGTGAAGAGTCTCTCTGAGGTTTTGAGTGTGCTATTTATGGCTGTGTGGACCATAAAAAGCTCTGACATCAGCAAACCAGGCTTGTAATGGCTGGTGATGTTATTGGTGGCATAACAGTTTTATAGTAGCTTTGTCATTGAGACTGCAAAAACTGGAGCACAGTTTAGTTTTTTCATGGTCATGGTGTGGAACACCACATTTCTTTAGCAGTGTGTCTGCTCTTCCTTCTGTGATTTGTCTTTGTTTAAGTTTACAGCCCTACGTCATAAAAAAAAACAACTTTTAAGAATGCAGGCAATTTTAATGTTTGGCCCATATCATTTTAATATAGTTATACCAACTGCTTGTTTTAATATCAGTCGAGACTTATACATACTTGCAAAAACATAATACAAAATATTCTTTAATAATAATAATGGTAATATATCGTGATACGTTAATAATGACCAAGCTAGAACCAAAGCTGTTTATGTTAGGTGCTGCATAATGTGCATATTAGTAGTATTGAAACAATCAGTTGTTAATCACCTGATCAACAGAAAATGAATTGACAGTCAATCCATCATTTACCCTCTGAAATTTATGAAGGAAAAATACAGAATTTGAGCATGTTCCAGCTTCTCAAATGTAAGAATTTGCTGTTCATCTCTGTTATATATATATATGTATATAAATTTAAAATATTTCTTTGGGTGTTGATCCCTGTGATGGAAATTTCAATGAGACTAAATTAGTCTACTGATTATTTGATTTGATCAATATATTATCAACTATTTTTTTAATGACAAATCATGTTGCTGAATTATTATTATTATTATTTATTGACAGGACACCTGTTAGTGTGAGTGGGGAAGCTTTGCTGAATCCATTCTGCCATTTCCTCATCCTGGTTTATTAAAATAGGGATCTTGTCCCATAAGACGAACGACTTCTGTTCCACTGTTGTGATAGACTCGTAGGTTTAGACTCTGCGCTGTTAACCAAACAACGGATTCTTTCTCAACAGAGCAAAAAGAGAGTCACAGACTCACACCCACAGGCTTGTACCTGATGTACGGTGGTGACTCACGACTTCCTGCTCCGCACTGTTTTTCATTAGTCATTCGATATTGATCCATTGTTCTCTCTCCATCTCCCTCTCTCTCTCTCTCTCTCTCTCTCTCTGTTACGCATATGCACACACGCACGCACGCACAGCTTCCAGGATCTTAGGAAAGCCCGTCCCCTGTGCAGTTAAAGGATGTAGAGAAGGAAGTGGATTGACTGCTGGAGCTGCTATAAACCAGTCGCCACCCAACTGACTGCAGACGGGCTGTCTGACTTGTTAACAGGCAGGTTGGGTCTTCTCTAGCCTTTACCTCTACTAACCTGAACGTTTACAGTACTCAAACTTAAATCTAGTTTGACTATAAACCAATAGAACCGAGTCCGAACCCCTGGAACAGTCCTTTCAAAAAGGATTAAAGGGGGAACATTTCCTTGATAAAGGTCTAAAAATGTGCTCCTCCCGAACACAGAGGTAATGCAGTGCAGGCCTACATTACCTGGACCACACCCAGCTCTCCCAGCGCAGTGGGACAACAAAACATTCCCACAAGTCCGAGTTGCTCAACTCCTGACGCATGATAACATTTTATGTACAGACTGAAAAGTATACATTCCTGCGCTCGAACCCTCGCGAGTGTCCGTGGCCCAGTTAATAAATAGAACTCCCTTCACAGATAAGTCTTTCCATCCGCCCCAGACATCAATGCAATGTTCACGTTTTGAACTAATGCAAAAACTTTGATTAATATTTCTTCTTATTGCTGATTTGTGAATGCGGTCTGGTGGGTTTGAATATACACCGCCGTGTTCCCCGCGCGCATACTGGGTTTACTTCTGTGGATAGATTAGAGAGTAAATACAACGAGAAGGAAATTGATTTTGACTGGGGACCAGTCCCCCCCCCCGTTCGTCCTCCACCCACGTCTGTCTGAACTGGACTCTGTGACCAGGTGGGGGGGAGGCACGCGGGGCATGTGGGTGACAATGGTGAGATGGCAGAGCGGGAACAAGGAGGGCAAAGAGAACAGGCTGTCCAGCCACAGGGGAAGGCTGATAGAAAGCCCAGATTCTGATGTGTGTGTGTGTGTGTGTGTGTGTGTGTGTGTGTGTGTGTTTGTGGAGATTCATGGAATCTCGAGAGTAACGTGTTAACTGTCTGCAGGTTGGGAGGGGGGCAGTTAAGGCTGCAGGGGCCATGGTGAGGTTTTGGGAATAGTAAAGGTGGGAGCTGAGGTTTAAGAGGGCTAAGGATAGATCGAGGTTCACAGTGTTAGAAGATGAGAATCTTTTTTGTCTTTTAGTCCAGTAAATTTCTCCATTCTGTTACAACAACTAACAATAGCTACTAACTGTGTTCAGTCCCATTATGTGCAAATCAAGGTAGGTAGAGGTGTATATAAAAAAGGTCCCCTGGTAACATTATTGGATATTAAGCATGTCCCTTTTTTTCCTCCTTTTTACCAAAATGTGAGGTGCGCCAGGCAGATGGAAATCAAATTGGCTAGGGCGTGGACAGCATTCAAAACAGGAACCAGTGATCCAGTGGAGGTATAGTTCAGACAATGCTGCGAGTTTAGAGCGCCCATTGTCGGTGGTAGTAAAGAAGGAGAGATGGTGGTTAGGAGGGGCAGTTAGGAGGTTGTTGGGGGCAGTAAAGTCAGGTAAGTAGGAACTGTTGACACTGTATGGAGAAGAAAAAGATGAGGAGATAAAGAAAGTCATTGTTAAGTTCTGGTTGAAGATTTTTTTTTAAATTCATTTGCATGATTTCAATGTGATCTCGCCCTGTATGCAGATGAAATGCACTGCAGACTTTCTTCAGCCCATTTCGAGTTTAATTAGTAACTCGCTTGGGGCACAGCTTTTGCATTTCATTCCTTCTTCTGTGCTGTGTTCCAGTTATATTTCTAACCAATCAAAGAACACCGTGGCACAAAACTGGATTGAATCGATGTTGGAAATTCATTACAGGCTTTATAATTTGGCCTTGGAACAGTTTGCTCTGTGTTTTAGCCACAAATATCTAAATATCAGTTGTCTGATCTTAATTAATATACATTTTTCAAAAACTCTGACTGGCTTGCAGGCACTGCTCATCACATTCAGTCTATAAAACAAAACAAAACAAAAAAAAAAGTGCACGTAAAGGTGGGGTGTAGGTGTCCACAACAACTTCTACTACAATCCCAAAATGTCATTTTGTAATTTTGACATTGACGGATTTGATCCACAGTAGTATGCACAAGGCCTGGGAGTTCAAATGGACTTTGGGGTCTGTTTGTGAAAGTGTGTGTGCGTGCGTGCGTGGGTGCGTGTGTGTGCATGTGTCTGTGTGCGTGTGTGTGTGTATGCGTGCGTGTGTGCGTGTGCATCTGCTAGCAGGCTGTCAGGGTTGTACAGGGCAGCTAGAGCAGGTAACTGATTACCCAGTCCGGTCGAACCAGGTCTGTGTGTGTGAAGAGGAGGGGAGAAGAAGAAGGAGTTGGTGGGTGCATCATGAGGTATATCTTTATATCCTCATTAGTTGAACCCCTTAAAGCTTTCGACCCTAAACTTTACACCCAGACCGTGAATGTGGAGGATTTCCTCTGCATTGTTGTGCCTAAAGTGTGCTTTTGTCCGGTTAAGACGCAAGAAAAACAGACTGCGGGGCCAAGCTCTTTCGGAAGGTGACGATTCTGCGGTTTGGACAAACAAGATTTGGCCGCCGAGGGTTTCAAATGACAACCTGCAGTAATGGTTTGACCTGAACTGGAATTTCTTTCATCTAAAAAGTCACCTGACTAAGTTACCTAAGTATGTAATCCCATGTCAGAGACACAAGTAAAGATCTCATAACTCATGCAGCATTAATATAGGTTGGAAGAGCAAGGTGAAGGTTAATTACTCCAACCAAAGATGCTATTATTTTTTAATTTTCATGTCCCATAACATATTGCGGAGTCAGCAGTGCTTGACTTGTCTTTGTAACGACCGTCCCATGTGCGGACGTATCAGCGTTAATAAATCCTTTTCACATAAATGATAATTTCATCTACAGATGAACTGATTCTTGACCTGTTTGAATATTTTTTCCTGATGTTAATCTCAAACCAGTCTCCCTCCTGTCTCGCTGCTTAGAATGAGGAAGTGAAGCTAAAGTGCTGAGGTTAAAGGTGACTTGGATTGCCATGGCAACCTCTTTTAGGTCAGTATGGTGGGGTCTTATCAGTGCCCTCTAAACCTCTCTCCCTGACAGCGCAGAGATCAATGTGAATCACCTTCACATTCCAGCTCGCTTGATTGGAGCTGGACAAATAATCAATAAAGATGATTATACAACAGTTAATGTCTTTTGTGGAAAATTGAGGGTTGACTCTTGATTTAGGTGGTTAATAGTTTGTGGGCAACTCACAGATGTTGATGCATTCAACACTTCCACAGTGAACCTGGATAAAATTGAGAATTCAGCTGCAGGGAGGAGAGGATTCTTCTGATTGGTCCGTGTCTTTCCGTGTCTTATACAGTATTTCACCTGGGGAAGGAGTTTCCCTCTTTGAGATCAATAAACCACAGCTGTTGTACTGCTGCTGTTCCTACTACTACTTCTTATGTTAGACTTTTTCCTGTAATTACAAGTACTACTACAGTATTACTACTTCTGTTACTAGTGCCAATGGGATTCCTACTTCTGGTCTACCATTGATACTAAAAGAGAAAGAAAAGCCCAATGTGGAAATACAGCATCACAAGTAAAAGTTGTGTCACCTACAGTACTTACGTTTTAGCAGAAAAATGAATATAAAAATTGATTTACTCCGTTTGAAAAATCACCTTTCATTATTCAATGATGCATTAGACTGTGAGCAGCGTTAAGCTGTTGTCAGACATGAACCGTCCATAAAATTAGAACAATTTTCCGGGATTTGCCGTTCACTTATTAAGAACGGCGCAGGAGATTGTCCTCCAGCAGGGACATTTTTGAAACATTCAGGCGAGGAGTGGCACCTGCGTAGAGCGCCCACTGACTCACCGTCAATCTTCCAGAGATTTTCCTACTGTACATCACATGGGCTCACTCTTACGTTTTGTGGAAATTTACCAGGGAGCTGGCAGGGAAAGTCCAGTGCATGTCAGAGAGCAGCATTAAAGTGTCATAACTTGTGATTTGTTTTTTTTTGTAATTTTTCAGAAATGTATCACATTTAACAACTTTATTACATCATGTGTTTTACATGTAAGAACTTTAAGCTGAAATGATAATTCAATAAATCCAAAGTAAGTAAGCCCACCGCTGTGTTTGAGTGCCAGTACCTTAGTATTATGTCAAATATACCACAGAAGTTACTACACTCACCGTACTGTACGTTCCTCCCTCCGGTACTGATGTTTCTCATACAACTGACCCTGCATTGACTGTGCTATACTGCTATTGCTGATATTAATAATGCTACTGTTACCACCATATTGCTATACCTCCATCACCAGTATTACAGTTCCTGTAGTGTTACTGCAAGGCTTGTACTACTCGTACATCTACTTGCTGCATGTCTACTATAAATACTACTAATCATTAAAGCAGGTGAATATGAATAAGTTTAAGTACTTTAACAATGTGTTATCACGTCCCTTGTGTATTTAGCTTGGCACACACAGACATCAGTTCCAGACACACCATATCTCGTATGTTACAGTCTGAATATCTGTGGGTCAAATCGTGGGGCTGTTGTCTCCCTTTCGACTGGTTGATTGGAACCGAACAAATTCCCATTGGTCGGCCAATCGCCAGCATTACAGTCATACGGTAAAATAGCTTTCCGGGGTCCAGGAGGGACGGACTATCTGTGAAATCAACCTAGTGTAGACTGTTGTGTCTAATTAATTCAACGCTTACTGAAAAAAAGTCATCCCTGTGGCTGCATTTGGATAAAGTGGAAGACCAATGAGTCTAATATAAACATTTTCATATCACAGCTAAACAACCTAACGTGAAACACCGTGTAAATACAGCGAGTTAACTTGTCTGTGTTAGCATGCTCCGTCAACATTGTGTTCCCCGCTCGAGGCGCTGAGTGTGAACATATAACTGTTGGCACATTTGAATATGTTTGGTCTCATAATTGGGTTAAAATGATTTGATATGCTGCAAACACTTTTCTTTTATGAAAATCTCTTATTCATTTAGGCTAATGGGGCTGACGGGTTGACAGCACTGTGGCAGATTTTGTTGATCCAGAGATAACATGCATGATTTTTTTTTCCTTTCTTCTGTGCAACCAATGGATTGTTTGAAGAGCAGGTATGATTTAATGAAGTATTTTTTGACACCTCTTCCTCCAGGTGGCCTGTTGACTTCATCGTCTTCTCTCTTGTCCTTTTCCATCTCCATGTTCATTTCCTCCTAACTATTAGAAATAAACAAAATCCTCAATACATTCGCGTGTAGACAACAAGGCTCCAGTCTCTCCCAGTCTTTCGCTACCTGCACCCCATAAAACTCACCCTACCCTTCCCCTCTTATCAGTGTGCGTCCTGGCCAACCCCCACCCACCCCACCTGTAGCGCTAAACCACATCACCGCTGTTACTCATTAACCAGGACTTCCTTTTATCCGGCCCAGACAACCCCGAGGTCAGTGCCCGACCCACAGTGTTCAGAAGTCGCTCTTACTCTGTACTGCTGATATTACACCTAGCCAGAACCCAAAGATATCACTTCAAACGGAAAAAAAGGGGGAACAAGGAAATGGAAATGGTTGTATCCCTATAGAAATGCGTGATAGTTGTACTTTAAAAAAACTATCTCTTCACTGTAATCTGCCCCTTCTCCGGATTAGTAAACCTGTCCCACAGTGACAGTTTGAATTCTCGTTTGCTCCACACTGTCACAGTTGGCAACAAAAGACCGAGGGCTCTGTAGTTTAGTGGAGTGCTGGTGACTCGCGTCTCAATTTGATGTACGAGGACGGGGAACATTTTCGATTTGCATAGGAGCCCAGATGAGAAATACAGAGCTGTGCAGCGAACAAGGTGATGAGTGAATCGATTCATCTGGTGAAGTAGTGAATGATGGCGGCCACGGCCAAAAAACATTCGCTGGCAACACCGCTAACTATCCAGCTAATGATGTGAGATATAATTAACGTTAATATTGGCGACTTGTGCTGCTTCCAGTATGAACACGAGCTTCAACTCGATGAGCTTGTTTCAGCTCACACCTGCAATTCATCCGCAGGAAGTCTCTGAAAAAAAACACGGTGGAAATTTCTAATGTATATATGTTATATACTGTAATGATTGATTTGTGTCATTATCATGTTGTAGCCGTCTCCAAAACACAATGACAGTCGGCCGTCCCGCGACTGGCTGACGGAGGAGGCATCATGTATCGTCAAAGCCCGCGACCACACATGCACTTGTGGGTAGTTGGGTGTGCGGTGGTGTGCAGCGCGCTGTGAACAGATGCCACTGTGGATAAATACCCTCCCGGCATTACCGCCCGTCAGTCCGACCGTCTGCTGAACTCTGTTTGATGTTAATAAGGGCTCGCTTGACTCAATTAGCCACTTCTGCATCTTAACAGCCTTGTCCAGAACGGGTTCGCCCCCAAACACCCGTCCTCCTCATGTTCCTTCAGGGGAGCTAGAGTTGAAGGGGTTAATGGCATTAATGAGTTTCATGCCCTCTTTTGATAAGATGTACTGTGGTTTCTCCTCCGCGCATAAACGATAAAAGAGTTATGTTAAAATAAAGAACCTGGGCGAGGGCAGGAGGCAGGGTTGACCAATCATTAATGCAGCAGGTATGCCCCATGTCGTTATCAGCTGGCAGCGAGCCAAGCCCCGAGCAGAAAAACAACAGGAAAAAAAAAGGGGCTTATCAGCCGAGGTTGGCCCCGCTCCTGGCCGCCCAGGCCTTGAGACCTCAGAGTGAACCGCGGCAACTCTGACTTCTGACATGGGCCTGAACCTCTGAAGTTAAAGGTAATGTTGTGAAACCGACGAGGCCTCTGGCAACGCTTCCATTATCCACCGAGACATTTGAAGACGCACGTCTAGACTGAGCTATAGGTGGACAATTTGCACGTACAGTCCGGTCACAGCAGCAATCGCATTAAATCAACATGAAGTCACGGACTGAGGTTTTCTATTTTAACACTGGGAAATATTTTTGACGTGTTTAGTCTGCACCAAAAACGCTTGACTTATTTTTTTTTTTTAAACAAATTGCACTGAAGTCTGTGAGCAAGGTTTTAAGATACCATTCTGACTTATACAAAGGCAAACAAGACTGGTTATACGTTTTTTATACGAGCTCACAAGTTCAATCATGATTTGTTTCTTCTTAATCTAAAAAATAAATCACAGCACTTACTGAGGGTTGTAAATGTGTGTTTCTCCTGAACCAACAATAACTTGATTCCCATAACAAAAATTGTCTCTGTCGCAAGAGTCTGTTGTTTTCATATTCCTCTATATTTTTCATGTGCCCTGAGCTCCACTGTTGTCCCAAAACTATTAGAGAACACATCAAGGAGCCGCAAAGGTGCACTGAGTGATGTGTTATATACCATGAACACACACAGTGTCGATTTTAATGATCTCATCCCACATACACCACCGTGCTGCTGACTCACCAGAGCACCAAGTACGGCATGTATTAGTCCACGGCTAAAAAATAGTCCCTAACAATACTGAGCGTTTTTTTTTATATGCAACTACACTGCTCGCAAAGGACTTGGGAGTAAAACTATTAAAGGGGTGAACTAACAGATGGGTTAAGTACCAATAATCAAAGTAAAGGAGAGTGACCTAAGTTGTTTTTGGTGTCAGAACTTTTTTTGCACAGCACCAATGATGTGTTGTACCTGATTACGAATTACAGTAAATGTGTAGTCGTTGCGTTTTTGCCTTTAATCTTGTGTGTATGACGTCATAGATACTGCGTAATGTTGATAACCTGGTTTGTTTGTGTCCAAAACCAGTCCCCCCCCCCGAAACACACACACACACACACAAACACACACACACACACACACACACACACACACACACACACACAGTCACACTCAAACCCCTCTTCTCTCAGCCTTGTCGATCAAACAAGGGTGGGGTTGGGGCAGGGTCACTCTGAGGCTTCCAACTGATCCCATCAAAACCCATCAACTGGGCCTTGTGTGTGTGTGTGTGTGTGTGTGTGTGTGTGTGTGTATTTGCACAGTAGTAAAAACCTGAAAGAACCCCCGCCACCACCTCCACCTCCTCTTTCTACTCCATAAACCCTCCCCTTTAGCGAGAACCTCCCAGGACACCCAGGTGTGACTCCACACACACACACACACACACACACACACACACACACACGCACACACACACACACACGATTTAGAATAAAAACATGAACAAAAAAATAAAACCTTAATTTCCTCATCAAGTATGTTAATGTTTGTGTTAGTGTCATACACTGAAACTGTATTATGCTCTATTTTTGTGTGTGTGTGTGTGTGTGTGTGTGTGTGGGCCCCATCCCCTGCACTGACAGATAGAGCTGGTGCTATTAGCTCAGTGCCAGGTGAGTCTGTGAGTAAACAGAGCACACAATAGATCCAGCCCATCTCCTCCTGTCAGCCCAGCTCTGTCAAAGCCAGCCATTGTTCTGCATACCCTGTGTGTGTGTGTGTGTGTGTGTGAGAGTGTGTGTGTGAGAGAGAGAGAGACCTTTAACAATATACCCCACTGTATACATATTCAGACACACACACTGACGAGCACAATACATGCACACGAGTGTAACATGCAGTGCGTGTGTTTAGGTGCAGCTAGATTGGAGCATCAGTGCGTCGATGAGGCTCAACTGGCTAAAACATGTATGAAAGATACATGATGCAGGATATTGATGATGCATGTTCCTACATTTTTCTAGTCTTATTCTTGCTCTTGTTTATTTTTTACTTCCGCCTGAAATAAATGATTCATTTTTGGGATAAAATATAGAACTAATAGTGGCACCTTGAATACAACACCTTGGGTGCATTTGTTTGCTTCATCTAAAAAATTGCTCATAATACATTTCATTCAAACGTGTTATAAATATGGGCAAAGACAGGGGGGGTGTACCATCTCATTTTCGGCGGGGTTCAGTAGTAAAAAAAGATTGTATCAAGTAGGATCTGCCACAGAACTGGCTGTAAAGTAAGTGGTTTCACTATGTGTGACTGTGAAGTTGTTAATTCAACCAATGAGTCATAAAACCTTTTCAGGCGGAGGGTTTGATGGATCTGTGAGTGTACACACGGTGAAACTGTTTGTGGCTCAGTTTCCAAAATCATTTGAGGAAGTTAAAAGCAAATTTGAAGCTCAATGATCCTGCCTGACTTAAGTCTGAAGAAACTTGGTTCGTAATTTCATTCACTGGTTTACCTCCCTGGTTTTAGCCCTCGTGGTCCACAACGCACTGTAATATCATAAAATAACAATAATGGTGGGTGTCACTCAGATAACAGAAGGAGAAACCTCCGTGGCACAGACTTTTTTTGCGTGACAAAAGTGTCACAAATCCTAGATTGTCAACAGTTTTTGGCTCATCAGAAATACATTGTGGTTGATAACCTCTGTCATGGAATAGTAAAATCGTGGCAGCTGATGAGGTTTTCTGTGGTAGTTTAAAGAGAGGGGAGACCGTCCCTGCCCCTCCTTCGCTGGCCACCTCCTCCTCCTCCTCCTCCCAGCCATCATATTGTTCAAACACACCATGTTAACAGCTGCCAACAGCATGTGGATGTGTGGATGTCAGTGTGTGTGTGCGTGTGTGTGGGCTTCATATGTGTGTGTGTTTGTGTGTATGTGTGCGTGTGTATGTTTGAGTCTAGAGGGAGAAATTCTAAAAAAAGTAAAGAACTAAGACACCAAAGGCAACAAGAAACAGAATAAGATCATCAGGATTAAAAGTCAGAGATAGCGAGGCCGAAACACAGAGGCCTTTGTCTCTCTTATCCTCTCCTTATAGGTGTCTCACACTTTAACCCCATGACTTCTTCACCTCTCCAAACCCCACGATCAGCCCCTCCTCCCTCTCTCCCTCCCGCTCCTCCTCTGCTTCCATCCACACCCTAACCCCCATTCATCCCTCCATCTCGGCATCCCTCTCCGCCCTGCACTCCATCCCAGTGCAAACACTCCTCAGCGTTGCGGGGAACAAAGCACGGGATGAATAATGGCAGTGAAATGTCACCATTTCTCCCTGGCTCCCACCGCCTCCCCTCGCCTCGCCGCCAGGGCCGAGCCCGGCGTTAACCATTAACCAGCCGCCACAGCACCTGAGCCTGGAACAATGGACAGAAAGAGAGAGGCCGGGAGGGAGGGGAGGAGAGAGGGAAGAGGGAAGGAATACGACAGCAGACCCGTTTCACATTCAAAACATACTCAATGTCGGACGGTTGCACACCAAAGTGTCACATCCTGACTGACTTGGATGCTGCACATTCTGACTACTTGCCCACATTTTTGGTGTTGTTGCCGGGTGTAGCAGGACGGTTTTAACATAACTGAAAGAAGTAAAGTTCCAGCCACTTTATTCTGGTCTAATGTGCCAATTCTTGTTTAACCACGATAAATGAATAGACACCGAAAGTCCCCTTTTGTTTTGTAACTGCTTGTTCTGGGTTTAAGTAATTCTTACTGCCCTTGCTGCTATTCCCTCATTCCTGTGGTGTTTTTGCTCTTCACCCCCGGGTGTCACCTGAGCTCCAAGATCTCCTGGGGATTGGCACCGGGGCGTGTTGATGAGGTTTGAGTTTGGTAGGTGGAACTGTCTTTTATTGATTGTGGTCAGGTCTCCGGTCTTCTTCTTCTTCTTCTTCGTCTTCTTGCTTAAAAAGATTTTTATTTTCGGTCTACAAGCAAACGCACATCATTACATCCATTCATCTAAAAAGGCGGCTGGTTGGATACAACGGCTTTCATTAACATCCAAGATGGCTGCTGCTGATGTGGAGGGGGTCTTCTGGATCCCCTGTCTGGACGGTAGTAAACGAAATGGATGGTATATTTTCTTTTAAAGAAGAACAAACAACTGCGCTCGGTGTTTGCTTTTACATGACGTCACGTTTCTCTTCCCTGATTGGTTGCTTTTCTTTCCTCCAAATGCCCCTTGTAAATCAGAAAATGAACCGAGCCAGGCTCAATTTTTCCTGCTACAGAGGAAGAAAGGAAAGAAGCTGTTAAGTCGACAGATTGCGTTGGAGTAGAAAATGAGACGGAAACATCCCTGGCTGAAAAATATTGAATATTAAACAGCATCTTCTTGACTCTAAAACAAATGAATATTACTATGACTTCTTGTGTCACTGTTTGCTTTGAAGATTTAAAACCATTCTTCTTTTCTGCACCCTCTGAATCATCAGCGGCACAGGCAGCCGGCTCGTGGCCAACACAGAGAGACGTTGGGACAGTTTTTAGTCGCCGAATAATGGGATACAGAGGACATGCGCAGAGAGAAAGGCACAAAGCAATGGGAACAACGGAGGTTACGTCTCTCTCTAAGTTTTTCTAATTCCCCCCCCTCAGTGGTAGACCCCCCCCCCCTCAACCTCTGCTCTCTGCTTTCTTCACTATAAATACCTGCCCCCCCCCCCCTCGGCCCGTAGCTAACACTGGTACCTTTGTACAGCTAACGCGCCGGATGAGACTTAAATGAAATGCACTTTAATTGCAGCGCGTGTGCGAGAGGTGAGGAGGACTGAGGGAGAGGAAATGATTGTTTTTCAGGCCTCCGATTCGGGGACGAGGGCTCGTGACTGTCTGACGAGGGCGAAAGAATCAAGGCAGCGTAGGAACCA
Organism: Scophthalmus maximus; assembly: GCF_022379125.1. Lineage (NCBI taxonomy): Eukaryota > Metazoa > Chordata > Actinopteri > Pleuronectiformes > Scophthalmidae > Scophthalmus > Scophthalmus maximus. Next base: position 5,739,106 of record NC_061525.1, read on the forward strand.
CGGTCGGAACGTGTGTGCAGAACATGAAATCGAGGATAGTTGAGTGCCATGTCAAAATGTTTCGAGAAAACTATATTTTTTTTCCTCTTTACTCGCTGCTTTTAAACAATTTAACATTCGTCAGATGTTAGAAGTTTTTTAATGATTGAAACAGGCTAATTCCACACTCATGTTTCCAGAGACTAACACCTCGCTTTCTGTCACAAGGCTTCGGGTCCGTTTGTGTTACTGCTCTTGAGCAGCAGTTTGTCTCTTTTTTTTGTGTGCAATTAAACAAAGACTTCCTGCAAACTTACTCAACATCAAATGCATCGTGGGCTATCAGGCTGTTGTTATTTTCAGTTAATCTCGTGGGAAAATAATTTTAAAGTTAAAGGCTTCCAAGCTGCTAATAAAAACTGTCTGCATTAAGCGATGGCAACATGTTTTACATTTGTCACATTTAATTCCGCATCAGTGATAATGATCGTACTAAAAGTTACAAAAGTCCATGACATTTTTCATGAAATCAAACCAATATTTTTCAGCGGTAGGCATTTATGGAATTTACATTCAGTTATTGCCTTCTTTATTAATTAGATTCTGTGGCTGGTGGCAGAGTTCTGCCATTCCAACACTGCACTGTAGCTGCCACCATGCAACTGTTTGCTTTAGCGTTGACTGACACTTCCTGTTAATACCAGTAACCGATGGTGTCACCAAATAATCTCTTCGACTGAAATGTGATAAAGGATCTATCTTTAAAGTTTAAAACAAATAATTTTCAAAGGCATTTTAAATGATGCATAACAAAAGTTAACATTCAGCGCCACGCAACAGACTGTGCATATCGTTTCCGAACAAAACATGAATTGCATTTCCTTTCTTATAAAACATTTACAAAGTGTTTGTCTCACTGCGATTTGTTGTACTGCTGCTTTTACGGCACATCACTGCCACTATATATTCAGTGGGATAATGACAAACTATTGGAAGGAATGGGATTTGCATCAATCGCAAAAAAAAGCCACAGAGTCACCAACATTGTCGAGGTAATTTTAGCTCTGAAATGAATGTTGGAAAGGTGTTTATTTTCTTTCATGAAACCAATAATAGATTTAAAAAATATGTTAAAAGTTTGAGTTCACAGTAGATATAATAAAAGCAATGTTAAGTGTTTATTTATGTTGAAATGATACATGTAAGGCCTGCAAAAAGCCACTGAAGTTAGTGGACTAAAAATAACTGTAAGAACCACAGTTGCTTATTTATTCTAATGTGTAGTTTTCTTTTTCCCCGTTAAGAAATCAGAGGGCCCTTTGAGTCACAGCGGTTTTATAGAGAACCACCATGGTAACCAAAGACCTTTACGGAACCTTCCGCTTTGTGGGCGTACGAGAAGAGACAGGGGAGGAGACCCAGAGGAGAGGGGGGAGACGGGTGGGGTGATGGCGTTCAGGCCAGAGGCGGAGAGGAGGAGACGGAGTGGGATGGAGGTCCGGGCGGAGGAGGGGGCCACTCTGCAAATAAGATGTCCAATTCATGGAGCGGATGTTTTGAAGGAAACAGACTGAGGATGTAGCTGCACTAACTGTACCCTCTGGGTCTGTCGCCCTCTCCCTGTTTTTACTGTGGAAATGAACTGAACTGGACCTGTTCTGTTTGGCCTTTTTTTCGCTGGAACCTCACCTGTACCTGGAGCCGGACACTTTCTCCATTGATACAGTTCATTTCCCTCTGTCTCCATTTAAACCTCGCTGGCAGAGAAGCAGCGAGTCGACTTCCAAAACGTCCCGCTCATTACTCTGGCTGCGCCGCCGCCAGACCCAGAGCTGCGGCCACGTCTCGTCTCCCTGAAGCAGAAATAGCATGAAAATGTGAGGGATGAGTGTCAGCCGTTACCTCGGGTCTGTTTGCACATCAGCAGTTTGTGGAAACCGTGGCGAACGGTGCGAAACAATGCGAGCTGATTCCATCTGTAGCCAGGTGAAGTCCCGTGGGTCCTATAACGAGGGGCCCGTAACGCGCCGTTAAAACCTCAAACTATTCAATAGAGGATGACATTTATTTAAAAGCGTTTCAAGGAGCATAGAAGAAAAAATTCTCTACATAAAACAAAAACAACAACTGAAAAGTGAGATTGCTGCTAGATTTCTGATCCTGCCATACACTTTTTAAACGTCGATTCATACACATTTGTTATTCTCACTTCAGATCATGGTTTGTTTCATATACGGACCAGTAGTAGAATGGGTAATATCGAAAAAAGGCACCTGACACCATTAAAACAATTCACACACTAAATAGAAGAAACTGCACATTCACACTCGTTGTATTTACTCAAAATCCGTTTTGAGTATTAATAGAGAGAACGAGGAAACTGTCTCCCCAGTGGTGAAACGATCTTTCCTACCCTTTCCACTCAGACAAGATTCACTGCCAGTCGCCTGTGTCCTCAATGAATCACATCCATTCACTCATCATCATCAACATCAACATCATCATCATCATCATCATCATCATCATCACCATCATCAACATCATCCTCATCCAATGTGCTTTTCTCACATCTTTCCTCCTTTTTACTCGCTGTCAGCATCTGTAATTACTAAAGTACTCAGGAAATCTCATCAGCTATGTTTGGATAGGGATTTTTTCGGCATGCAGGTATTCCACATTATTACCATGTCAAAATAAAATGTACTTGCACTTTTAGCTTAAGTTTTGTTGGCATTTTCGTTGCCAGCCTTTTACTTGTGAAATGTAAGAGATGCCTTAACTCCACAAGAGAAAACAGCGAGGACAGTCGGTGCCGTTAAAACGGTAAATATGAAGTATTTGGATTGAGCACATACAGGATGTGGGATGATCTGAAGCAGTGTGGTTCTGTAAGTTCTTAAAGCCATGAAGAAAAAAGGTGAGGGGAAACCGGAGGTCCACGCGGTTGATGATGAAGAGACAGTCTGCTACTTAAACCCAGCCTTACCATTCTCAGCACACGTTGTCATTTAAGACTGTAATGTACATTTATTATGGAGTGCATCCGAATATAAGCAACAGCGTGAAGTCAATTGAAGACATCCAGTCTCCTCTGGGTCAGTTGAGGTGTGTGTTTTCTTCTCAGGCGTCTGAGAACCGCTCTGACCTTTTTCACTTCATCCAGGTCCTTTAAAAACGGACTCTCTCCTCTCTCTGTTTATCCTGCTATTTATGTCCAAATGTGCGGAGAAGGAGAGTGCGTTTCAACCGTACGTGTGTTTGTGTGTTTAGTGCATGTGAGCACCTCTCGGTGTGTGTGTTCAGTCTGCGTGTGTCCACATGTGAACATGTATGTTTCTGACATGTATTTGCTCTGGTGCCTCTGCGTTGTCAGTGTGTGTTGTTGCTGTTTGAGTCGGTCTACATCTTCGTGTGTGTGTGTGTGTGTGTGTGTGTGTGTGTGTGTCTCTGTGTTTTCAGTGTAGACCAGTAGAAGGGAAGGGAAACTAGCGGTGGAGGGAAAAGTGAATGAATGGTGGTGTTATTTATTTGGTTTGGCGGACTGCACCTTTAGCAGTGAAAAATCACCCGCCGTATCACTCATTCCGTCCTTTTCCCCTCTGCCTGTGGGACTAATAGACCCTCAGAAGGGAGAGAATGAGTGTGTGTGTTTGTTTGTGCGTGTGTTTATCTGTATACATGCGTGCGTGTGTGTGTGTGTGTGTGTGTGTGTGTGTGTGTGTGTGTGAAATGTGTTGGAAATGAGAAAGGTAAAATGAAGGAAGGCTATGTGTTACATCTGCGGTGTCAGATCAGAGCTGCTGAACCGTGAAATGCAAAGCACAAACAGCTCCGGCATTTAAAAGGCTTTTATCCCCAATTTGATTCGGATTGACAGGAGCCACATCCGTCGAAGTCCATTCTCACTTGAACTTTTCCGAAAACGTGTCCCAAACTTTTGATCAGCTCAAAGGTCGGCAGGGCTGCATGACGGGCTTGTTTGAACTGCAAAGTGACCGAGGCTTCATCCACACTGATACCTTTGAGTTTTGGCGCCTGCCAAGCGGCTTGGGGTGGTGGAGCGAGCTCCCCCCTTGACATCAGGACAGCAGAAACCCTGCAAACTTTCTGGCGCAGACTGAAAACTCACCCGTTCAGGGAGCACTTGGAGCCATTTTGCCTGTGTGATACATTATTTATGCACTCGCATGGTTCTTGCACTTTTTGGGTAATATCAATATCTTCATGGTTGAATGCACTTATTGTACATCGCTTTGGACAAACGCGTCAGCTAAATGGAATCTTGTGCTATGCAAAAAAAAAAAAATGTAAGTATCACTATTGCTACGTTTCCGCTCGCTGTCCACAGTGCTTTGGAGATTTTATTTTCTTCGAACTGCTAAAGCTGAGACTTTTTGAGAAGCTACTGGCCTCAATTTAGTTGGAAAACTCCGGGGCTGCGTTGCAGTCAGGACGAGTTTGAATTTTGGAAATGGCCCCGTTCGCTTCCCGATTGGTTCTTGTCAGCCATGATTTCGATTATGAGCGGCGAATGCATTCGTTGTTCACGAATCACAAGCATTTGTAATGCCTCCTTCCGGTAACTGTTCCAATCAGTCAGAGAGAAGAAATGTTTTCACTCTTCACTGTTCCACATTTGTTAGCATTTTATGCCACTAGGCAGCACACTGCAGCGTGGACGATCTGCTTCCTGTTTACGCCGCCATGCACATGCCCAGTGTACGTGAAACCCCACGTATACGGGTTTTCAGTCGTGTTAATATGGAGATCGTCTCTGATATGGATTAATATTAGTATTTTAGTAGTAATATGTTTATAGTTGGCTGAATAGAATAAAGCCTGCAGTCGTCTGCAGGGTGTCGAGGAGGAAAAACAAATAAGTTGTTACAGTTTTAGTTTCACACTTGAAGTTTTTTGAACAATAACAGTTGTGTGACTTAACATGCAACAGAAGTTCAGGAATTTACCTCAGTCATATTGTGATAGTAAATTCAGCAGTTGCCCTGTAATATAGTTATTAAAGTGTCCCCAGAACGGACTCTGGCTTTGCTCAGGTTGAACCCAGATAGTTTCATGAGGAACGTACGAACCAATTTTATGGCCGTTTTGTGAATCATCTTTGTGGCATTTGAATATAATGTGGCAATATGACCATAGACATTTGGGTAGCAGGAGATTATTAGTAGAGGTGGTAAACGCCGACCACATGCCATTGTCAATGTTATTTAATGTTTGAACACCTCTTGGTTTCACCTACGATTTATGAGCCTAATATAAATCAATGAAATGTAATGCTTTTATTTTTCATTACGCTATTTGAGTTCGAGTGGGGAAACTTCACTCTAAAACATTTAGGTGCATCACTATGTCAGAAGATGGTCACTACACGATTATAGTAGCCACAATTGTTCAGTAATTAATATCATCACAAAGTCTAAAGAAAATTTTGGTGGAAATCAATTTAACTTTAACTTTGTTGTGTGCTTTTCTCCTGCTCCCTTCATAATGAAAAAACATTCAGAAGTAGCCCACAGATGCATTATTCTCATTAAATATGACACATGGCTCTTTCTATATGTTATAGTCGGTGCTTATGATGATAAAAAAAGTGTATCAGTATTGAATCGGGACCAAATATTCCTTGGTATTGACCAATTGTCGTATTGGCCATCCCTTCTCATCACTTCATACCGACAGGCTCATCTTCCAACCATTTGTCCAAGGCGTACTCTTTCTATTTTTAAAACATTATACATCATTTTTTTAAATTCTTGAACAATTATATATATGTACACAGCAGATAATATCCCGTCTCACCCCTGTCATTTTAACAACCTGCTGCGGTACCTGAGGGTTCATTTAATCTGCCTCTCCGTCTTCTCATAAGTCATTTCATTCTTTCAAACAAGCAAACAAGCCCCGAGGCGTTTTTATTTGGCTTCTGTCGTCCTCTTTCAATGTCAAACAAAGCCCAGATGGAGGAAAAGGAAGGCAGGTGCTTGTCGGGGTGATATGGTGAATTGGTTCAAAAGGTAATTTACAAACTGCTGTACATGATCTTTTTTTTTTTTTGGTCTTTTTTTAATCTTTTCATAGGAAGGGCAGTGGATGATGTTGATGATCACATAGCTCACTTTACCTTTAACAATGGCCGAGTCTGGAAAATGAATAGCAAAATGTTGTCCGCCATTCATTTGAATATAATAAAGCTTAGTGAAGAGGAGGCGTCATACTGATCATGACTGTTTTTTGGCAGCTACATCACTGCTCATCATCACCTTCACTGTCTTTTCACACATTTAAACCAGCTCTTTTAAATTTAAAGAATGTACATTTAGTTCATTCAAACTTAATATTTCAGGGTATGTAAAAGGTTGTCATCCTCTTGAGTGTTGATCAGTGTTGATGTCCCACCTGCCTTCATATACACACACTTCTGAATGATAGAGGAAAGAAAAAACCCTCTTGGATGGAAGCTGGGAAAAACCAGTCCGACCCGTTCTGTCCCACTGCCGCTCTGTTTGCTCTGAACCAGAATCTCACTCGCTGCTCCGCACGACTCCGTCAGACGACACTCTCGATTGAACCTTTTGAACGTTCACCTTGTCGGGTGGTTTTGGCGTTTGGAATCGGTTTGTCTTCAACTGGAGACATTTGTTTTTTTAAATGAACAAATATAAAAACAGTTCTACGAAATGTTCAAATTGGTCACGTCTGCAAAATGTTACTGAATGCATCTGCTTTAATGCAGTATTTGGAAAAGTCTGTTGTCTTGGTTTACATTTTCAGTATCTAACCAAAACCAGTCTTTAGTTACAATAACTTATTAATATTAACCAACAGTTGCAACAGAAGCAGTCCTGAAGTGATACAGTACATAAGAAATAATAATGATAATTTGTTATTCATGCTCGATCGCTGACTCGTCTATTAAGGTGTGTGAAAAGCAAAAAATTGTGCATTTACTAAATTTCTGAGAAATAGAACTTAATTTGTTCGGGTCTTGTTTTATTCCTGGTAATATTTAATCAGTAAAAATCTATGTTAAATTCGGTTTATCCATAATCAATTGAGATTTTTTTAACTGAACTCTCAAGGCCCGTTGCTAATCCCACTCACCAGTTTTACTGATTTTGCGTGTCACCGATTTGAGTACATTCACATTGGGAAAATGACAGACAGTTTACTAAACTTACTAAAATCAGTCTGAAAGAAAAACTCTAAACAAAATGTGGATTTTCGTAAAGGATCTCTAGGAAAACTGAAAAATGTCAGGGTTTCCTTTTTGCCGTCCCTTTGTTTAACTGGCAGTGATATTCCGAGAGTTGTGGTTTTTATTGACACCTGAGGACCTATAGTTTCATTTCTTGTCAGCATACAACAGTCATGTATATCGTTATAGATGTGAAAACAGTACTGTATATTATAAAGACCAGCAGATAGTATACACTATGTAGATTAGTATTCAGTTAAGCAGACTTTGTTCTCTGGGGTAAATTGGATGATGGTTCATGTTTTGAGTGTGGATATCGTGACTTGTAAACCCTCAGGAAACCTTCTATTTTCTGTATTTTGCACACACACACAAAAAAGATCTAAATCCTTGTGTGGAACAGCATTCTTTTCTTCATCCCCGAAAAAGCTCAACTTTTTCTGCAGATGCCTGGTTCTAGTGTGGCGACAGCGATACGCTCAGCGACTGCGTGGCCCGTCCTGAATGAGCCTATAGATACAGGGGCTTCTGGCTAAACTGGGGTTGAGGAGAAATTACGATGAGGTGAAATGCAGCCTTCATGAAAGAAACACTGACTGCACTTGATTGCCCTGAGATGATGGAGTTTGGACAGAGAGCGGAGTCACTGCAGCTCAGTTTGGATAAGTGTGTTGGGAGGCGACAGGACGGGAAAGTGAAAAGCAACAGACCGTACTAAAGAGAATGTGGGTGTACAGGAAGATCAGGACTCGCATCTGTGCGTGGACACCCGCTCAGGTGCACACACACACACACACACACACACACACACACACACTTGTGGAAGTGAGCAAATCCACACAAAAAGCAAGTACATAATCACACATCTAGGCTTCTGTAGTTAATACACCGAGAGAAACAGAGGTAAAGGCAAAAGTGATGTGGACGTGTGTGTGTGTGTGTGTGTGTGTGTGTGTGTGTGTGTGTGTGTGTGTGTGTGTGTGTGTGAGTCATGAGTACACATTGTTAGTACGGTGAAAATCCTCACAGGTTCCTGGAAGGAATTAAAAAGGCTGACGTGACACCAGGATGCAAGCCTGCGGGTCCCACCCCTCTGCTGATCCATGTCAGGATGTGTGTGTGTCTGTGTGTGTGTGTGTGTGTGTGTGTGTGTGTGTGTGTGGGTAGCTCCACCTGAAACAAAGTCTGCAAATTTCAACATGGCGGAAGAAACCGTCAGATCCTTAAAGTAGAAATAGGACACTGTAAATATCCTCCAACAAAAGCATTATAAATGATCAAATATCCACGGAAACGTCTCTCACCTCTTTCATTCCGCCTCCTTGCAAATGGATCAACCCCAGCGGAAGTGCAGAATTTTTGCTGCAGGAGAAGATTGAGAAGCATGTGAAAGCATTTTCAACATTGTTCTTAGCTGTAGGTGTCAATGGAATCCATTCGCCCTTGCAGGGAAACCCGGCTGAGTGCGGCTGCCGTCTCCATGGACGGGCGAACCACAGAGCCTTCAGAGACACCCCCCAGTCTGCAGGAGGCCAGTGTTTGGTTTTTAAAACAATAGGCAGAAACACAAGATAGTTTTGAAGGTATCAACAGTATATTGGAACAGTTAAACCAAAGTTATTTGAAAGAGAAAATGATGATCTGTCAGTTGTTAGATATACTGTACTTTTCTTTATTTTGGACTCGCGCTTCGTCTTCCTTTTAAAACAGTGTGACGACATAACAGTTGACACTTTTTAGCCATTCAATGAACAATTATGATCATTATGATAATGATTAGTTATCTGACAGGTTTTTTTCTCCCAAAGCGACTTACTCTGTGATGTGCTTCAGATGCCTCCGTTTATTACAGCCTTCATTAATAATGGGAACTATTTTTTGGAAGTCTTCCTCTTCCTTTTTATTGCGTTGTCCATGTCCCAGGTTGCCCCCACCGTGCACAGAAACGCAACCCTCCCTGCGAGCTTCCTCCATGTTAATTTGATCTTTATTTGGCCCTTTTCGCCGCAGCTCTTTGAATACAGCTACTCAACACGTTTACGGGAAGCGCACAGCGCAACATCACAACCGGCCCCCTCTCGCTTCCAAACCGAACCTCTCCAAATTGGCTTTCTCAAAACCTGCCAATTTACAGGGACGAGTTTAGAACCCCCCCCCCCCCCCGTACCTACAGTACGAGTCGTGGCCCCAAAGAGGGTGATTCTAAATTTAAACCTGCAAAAAGGTTGCTTTGTAAACCCTGAGGTGGCTTCAGAGGGAGAGAGAGATCTACAGAGAGAAGGGGGGGGGGGGGGGGGGGGGGGGGGGGGGGGGGAGTTGCAGAGAGATCAAGGAAGAAAAACAGGGTGAGGAGAAGGAGTGTGAGAAGGTGCAGCAGGATGGAGACGACTCGACGCACACGGGAGTTAGTTAATTATTTAATGGTCTTGGCAGAGTTGTTTTCTTTCATCATGAGATCGACTCACTAAAATGTGAACGCTGTTTGCCTGAACAAGGATTTAAGATCTTTTTAGTTATGAAGTGATAACACACTGTATGACTGCCCCCTACACGATGTGTGATGGAGACGGGACACTTGACAAAGAGAGAGCTAAACAGGACACAAATATTAGATGATGTTGTCGGGGAAGATTTCTTTACAACACTTTATGTACCCCCATTTCTCAGTGGTGGGTCTTTTGTCCTCGCAGCAAGTGAGGACAGGTCTGACCAGTATCATGAAGCAGAATCCACAGAGTGTATGAACGTTGTGGCCCTGGGTGCATCTCGTGCATTTTTCTCAGCTGTTGGAAAAGATGGGATGCAGCAACACAAAAAAGGCTGTTTGTGTTGAAACTGGCAGTTTAGCTGACGGCCCATACGAACAAGTGGCACAGAACACCAGTTAGAGACCGAAACAGAAAAGGAAAGAGAGAGAGGGTCTGGGGAGGGAGAGAGAAATTCCCCGTGCCGCGGCCGAGGAGCCGCTGGACAGGCGGCGTTCTCTCCGGCCCATGAAAGGTGTGATTGTCCCACGGCTTCCCCGAGCCAGGAAAGTTCCCCCAGTGGCGGTCGGCGGCCCCTCTATCTGCCAGGAACGCAGGGCTGTGGAGAGAAACCCATTGCCGGTTATGTCAGATACCACGCCGGGGCAGGAGGAGGAGGAGGAGGGGGGCTGTTTAAAAAAAAAAAGCTGCTTTTGAATGCGAGTTATAAATACTTGGGAGAAACATGCACACATTGAGGGGACGCACACACACACACACACACACACACACACGGGTGGACAGCGGGGCCCTAAATGAGCGTCTGAATGAAAAGAAGGGGCAGCTCTCAGTGTGTTTATTTTGACAGGAGGGAGTGAGATGGGGGGGGGGGGGGGGTACAGAGGGAGACAGAAATGGAGAGATGAGAAAGAAAGAAATAGAGGGAGAGGAGGAGGTAGAAGTATTTCAGGCTCTGACATTCCTTTGCTTCCAAAGAGAGAGTTACAGTGAGGCAAGAAAGATGGCATTTGTAAAGGAAGCCCAGGTATTTAATTTTTGAAAGGCGGGTTTTTATTGCAAATATGCAAATATTTTTGACCTGCAGTGTGTAAGTTGGCCATGTTATGGAGAACCCCCCCCACCCCCCCACCCCTCGATTTTCAGACACTTAATTAACGTGCTAAAATTGTAGCCTACATCCATACTACCGCCTTTTCAGTTTGAACCCGTCCAGATGAGTATTTTAGCTCTGCATCAGTTTGAAGATGTACAGTATATCACATGACCACTCCCCAAAAGGCTGCTGGCGCCTTATTAGTTTGGAAACTACAGGTTTGCGTTTTGTTTTGTGGACAGGCCTCGTCTCATGCAGGAACATTTTCGTATTCTTATCCTTCGTTTGAGTTACATTCGTTTGTACCGTGCCTTTGTACGAACGGGTCAGTCAGATTCATCAAACACTTCTATCTTCAGTAAAGTGTGTAAGTTACCTGAATGGCACCTGTGCATTAAGAGTGAACCTGCAAGAGGATAGCGAGAAAAAATACGGAACGGTCCTCCCCATTGACGCCTACCCCCATTCGCTTCCTGACAACCAGCGGTGAATGCTAACCCTCGCCAACACATCCATCAGTTCCACCTTGTCCTTGGTCCGAGTTAAAGAGAAACACCAGCTCTTACTTTTCACCACCGCTGTTTCTCGTATCATCGTGTCTTCTGCAACTAAGCAGCCAACTGCAGAGTAGACAAGCTGCTTCCTGTTCACGCTGGCAGACGCAGGGCCGGTGTGTGTGTGTGAATGGTCACGTGACACGCGATTTCAGGTTTGTTAAGTATATGGACGAGGATTATGTATGACAAGCTAAGATACTCATCTCTATGAAAGGTCCTTTATCCTTTTAAAACTGAGAGATATTAGCGTGGACGTCGCCTCAGGCTGCTGTCAGTCAACCTGACTTGCTTCAATGCTCGTAGCTCGTTCTGCAAAATGGCCGCTGTAGAATAATGTTCTTCAATCGTTCTGAGAGACAGATCATCAAACCTCACTATTAAGTTCATCATGCAAATATTTTAACTCCACTGAAGTTTTATCATAGCCTAATGCCGTTGCTTTGTTTCTGTGTATACAGTGCATGGCCGCTCCGCCACGAGAGCTGCTCAGGTGGGTTGGATGTTGGTTTGGGGTGTGTCGCCTATTAAATTTTGATTGCATTATAATAAAAGAGGGCTTTAATTCGCTACAATCGCCTGGATCTTATCCAGGTTCTGCACACAAGAGAAAGTAAGTTAGTGGATCCACAACTATCACCAGAATACACTGAGTACATACGTCTGCCGGTGATGAGCCGCTCCTGGTTATATTCACACCAGCATACACACTCACCCATTCACACACACACACACACACACACACGACAAACGCAGCACAGCCAAGCCGTGACAGTCAAAGGCCCTGAAGCTTATTTTCTATGACATGAAGTTTGACTTTTTACTCAGGAATATTTGAAGTTAGAAACAAAACGCCCATAGGCATTTTCTTCCACCAGCTCACTTCAAGCCAGTGAGGACTTAAAAAAATGTTCTAACGCTGGCTAAGAAAAATTGTGCTGGTGTAAGCCCCTGTGGTTACTGCTAGCAAGCTCTTTGAGAAATAGATTTTCAGGGCCTTTAAAGATATGTTATTATCTTTCCGACCTGGTAAGATTGTCATTGTGACATTTGCACAAAATAGAATCTCCTGATTCCTGCAACTCTTGAGTTTTCATTTTTGCGTAGATGCAACCAGCATGTTGAACGTGCACTCTATTTTGCTTGAAATCCTGTGATGTTGCCATGTTAGGCACATTATTACAGTATGCCAAACCTCAGTCCTAGTGCCCATTATGCAAATCAAGTATAGAATAGAGAACGTGTGTAAATTACAAGAAGCTCCGACTTTCCACTTCAAGGCTGCACATCTGCAAAAACTACAGTAAACACACATGCAAAGTTTTTAACTGTGCCGTTGAGCAAAAAAATAAGTTTGTAATTACCGTCCAACAGTTTTTTGTTTATTTTAAATTTGCAGCCCTGTTTCATTTCTACGGGAGCTGCAGGGGCCCAAATTGTACCGTGGTGTTTTCAGTCTGTGCTATGAGAATAAGTGTGGCTTGTCTACCTGAGCGTGAGACGCTGTCAGGCTCTCCTCATGGAGCCCTGTTCAGCCGCGTGCGCGCCTGCGCGTACACACACACACATACACACACACACATACACACACACACTCGCACACGCACGCGGTGTGCACAGAGTCCGCAGCCAGCGGACATAGTGGCACTCATTCATCCTCTGGCAACAGCCGCCTCCCCCCTCTCCCCCACCAGTGGCCTTCAGTCATTCCCCCTTCTTTTTTCGGCCCTCCACCCTCCTCCTCTCCTCTTCTTCAACATCCCCCTGCTCAGACCACGTCCATTTTGGGGTTTGGGAAGGTAGGAAAACAGTCTGACGAATGAACAGACAGGGATGGATGCATCCCAAACACAGCGCGGCCCACTAGAGACATCAGCGCACGGCGAACCATATTTCATACATACTCTGACCTGTCCTGCCGTGTTTTTTCTCTGTTGTTAGTGGCCGGGACACACTGCTGCAACACACACGACAGCGCTGGTGAAAGGACGTGTTCGCAACAGCAATTGAGGGCATGGTTGGTTGGTGTGCGGGAGGGAATCGTGCTGGTAGGCCTGTCACGATGACAATATATTGTCCCAGAAATGATTGTGACGAACAACATTATCGTCATTTTAAGACCATCTTTTGATGCTGAATCAGGCCTGCATTGGTCGTTGCACGTGCAAGTCCTGCACGAACTGTGTTGGTGCTGAGAGAAATGATATCCAAAGTTTAGCCCCAGACAAAACAAGCAATTAGAAGACACGTTGCCTTTCGAAAAATACTAAGAAATCCCCATTTTCTGACAGTTTATAGACGCGCCCAGTAAAAGATGAATCATACGACGAGAACAGTTGAGAGGACAGAAGCAGAAGGACTTGGACTGTTGTCGGCATTCTTATGTGACAACAAGTGATAAGAATGGCTGTTATTGAGGTCAATAAAAATGATTGACTTTATATCCGTGTGTATCATACGATCATTCGGCCTTCAACCCTGGTCCATGTTCCATCTGCTACACATGGAGGAGACGGAAAACATCAGCTTCTTCAGGTCAGTCGGTGGTTCTCCCCTCTCGTCGTCTGCCGTGCGCCATTTAGAAGACCCATCATTTTGCCGTGTTTTCTTGTTTACGCTGAACCAAATTTTTGATTTTCAAAGATAGCACGCGGGTGTTCCAGGATCAGAGGTAATGGCGCGTAAGACACCCAGACATCCCGTCGGCTCGGCGACTTTACCTCCACCGCCGGCTCAAAGGGGGAACAGCAATGCCGCCCGATTCTGTCTGTGTCCTTTTACACAGAACGGCGAGCCAGAATAAAGGCACAACATTCCCGCCTTGAACAGGCTGTGTCAAAGTGACTTCAGTCTCTTGTGTGTAGGTGTGATTTTAATCCCCCCCCCCCCCCCCCCCGATTGTCGTGGCAGCACAATAGGTGGGTGGAGGGCCACTAATCTGCTACACCTGGGTGCTGCAGTAGATCGCATTGTGGTGTGTGTGTGTGTGTGTGTGTGTGTGTGTGTGTGTGTGTGCGTGTTGGTGTTAATTGGTCCTAGCCAGGGGGCATCAGATTGGAGGCAGTGAAAAAACAAATCAGCTGCAGTAACAGGTCGGTGAAAGTGAGAAGGACCACCAAATGTCTTTCTTTGGGGGGGTGGAGGTGGGGGGGGGAGACCATGGCCTGAATGCCTTTTTAATATATCTTCAGAAACGCAGATCAATATGATTTTAAGAATGATGTAATTTGGTACTACTTGTGAAAAAAAGTACCCCAGGTCAAGTGTAAAGTATGCAGCAGGTCAGCTGAACACACAACAATGTGAAATTTGTCTACAGACAAGCGTTGACTGTACAGTTCAACATACGCAGTAAGAAAAAAAAAATAATAATTAGAGGAAATCAATCAAGGGAATTTTAACTAAATCTTGTTTACTCTATAATTGCATAAGGAAAACTTCCTTTCGAAATGATCAAGAAATAATTAAAAGATAACGGACCCATAGAATGAAGTGTGAAAATGAGTGTCAGACTCCAACAGAAAACCACATGCATGCTGTGTAGAAAGCAGAGTATTTTTTCAAAGCTATGAATATGCTTGAATCAGTTGTTTAATAACATAATTGGCTTAAAGTCCCTGTCCTCACCACGTCACCTTATTTTTGCTCTTTCTAAGTTTGATGTTGTAAAAGCCACGTGGCACATTTCCTCAACTGTCCCGCTCCCTCGGGTATTAAGGTAACGCCAGAGCTGTCAATCATCTCTGTCTGTGCATGTCCGGACAGAGGAGCCCTCAGCACGAATGACCTGCACACATGATTCCACCTGCAGACAGGTGCACAGGCAGCGCACGTCTGCGGTGACGCGTAAAATATTCACATATAATTTACCACATTTTGAAAGTTTGCGTTAAGCGTTGCCATGGAGTCAGTGTTACCGGTGTGATTACAAAACTTACCCACTGGTTCCATGTGCAATCTGTTATTTCCCACCCCGCGTGCGTGTCATATCGCTGCTCTGAAGTGTCCCGCAAACTGCATTTATCGCGGACATTATCGTTCACACGAATACCATTTTGTTCACCCTCACCCGGAAGTTGTCCTTTACACTCGCAGTCCACTGTCACTGAACACGGCACACTTTAGCGATGGAAGCATGTTGCCCAAAGACACATCAGCAGCAGGAGAGAGAGAGAGTTTCCTCCTTACTGCAGGTCTGTGGATTATAAAATCAGACGAGATGAGATAATAATCTATCTGTCCCACTGCGAGGACTGTTGCCATGTTACATCAGCAAAAGGTATTGTAACAGTTCCAGGCATCAGTAAAAAAAAAGTAAACGTGCAATATAAACACTACATATATATAAAATGTTAATAGAATATATATAGTGTAAACAAGGTTGCACAGACAGAAAATGAGTATTGTTAGTTAAAATCTGCCTTGGCAGCACTGCGGGCTGCAGCCCCAGCTGTTACATTGTTCCTACTTACGTGTGTGTGTGTGTGTGTGTGTGTGTGTGTGTGTCCAGCTGTACACACACACAGCTAATGAACTCTAAGTGCCGGGCTGCAGTTGTCACAGCGGTGCGACCGTCTCATAGCTTCAGTCGAAGGGCCAGAAAGCGGCTGGATTTGACTTCACTTTGGTCTGAAGTGGTGGGAGAAGAGGAGTTGGAAACTTAAAATTCAGCGGGGAAAAACTGAGCTAACACACTCGAAACAAATCTCTTATCAAGGTGTAATTTATTCATATAGAGCAGTGGCAAACCTTGGAGCTGGCTTCTCATTTGTAACCGCTGTTGATCATAGCTTTAGTTGATCAAGAAGATTTTTTTTTTTTCCTGACCACATTTTTATGCAATTTGTTTTTTTGATTCGCGCATTAATAACCGGAATAAAAATACTGGGTGTAGATTTCACTTGGATGAGGTGAAAAAAATTGATGTACGTGAAGCGTGTGACTAAAATGTCCTCCGGAGCTTCCACTGTGTTTATGATGGCAGCGAGTGAAAACATCAGATCTCTGGCTTTACACATTGTATGTTTGTTCGAGGATTTCGATGACATCATCTCATCGCTCCCTCTTCTTCTGGTTTAATGGTATCCCGTGGGAAAAAATCAGCACCCTCCCTCGATCTCATGTACTCAACTCCTGACATTCCGGTCACAGCAGTGGATGGAAACAAACGGCGCTTCTCGTTTTCTTTCGCAGATTTTCTGTTAAAATTTGGGAACTCGTCAACAGCCGAGAAACAGACTCCCCTGTGTAACACGATGGGCTGACACCAGGGAAGTGTGGGTATAATTGAAATGGATCTAGGTACAAAGTTAACCTCGATGTTCTGTTTGGGTCCTCTGACAGTCCAAACAACCCGCCAACAAAACATGGTTTTGACACTTCATGACTTTACCTAACGTCAGACAAATTTCTTACAGACGTGGTTTTGAACGTGTTTGGCGTTTTTCAGAAGCGATGCAGTGCTTGTGAGGTGATTGACGTTGTCAGTATACAAATATCATTAGAGGGAATTAGAAAATGTTCTTTACTGGTTACTTCGTAAAGAGGCCAAACATGGAATTTGACCTCTCTGGGGTCTAATTGAAATATAAGAACAACCCTGTTATCAAGTCAGAAAGTTAAGTTTAACTTCTATCAGTGATGTCACCTGGTGTATTTGTCCTCCGTCAAAACTCCACATTTTATTTTACCCATTTTTAACCTTTAAGTTTTAGCCCTGCCCCAAATATTCCGAGGCTGCAAAGATGAGCTGCTGATTCTACACTTCAGTTCCTCTGTTGCTTTCGAAACAATTCACAATTTACTGTAGTGAGAGACAGGCAGATGAGCAGATAGATAGAACAGTGGGGTCACTGTCACTGTCACTGTCACTCTGTACGCACACAGATCTACAAAATGCACATTCATAATAATGTAGATATTAACGTACTCACACAGAGACTAGCAGTCACATACGTATAAACACACACATACTGTATTCTCAAACACACAGATGTGTGCACACACACACACACACACACACACACAAGTGCACGCACATACACATCCACTCTGAGCAAGAAACCAGTAATGGGTGGGGTCCCTTTCACATGCACACCTGTGATGACTGATAAGATAACTGCAGGGCTTGTGTGTGTGCGTGTGTGTGTGTGTGTGTGTGTGTGAGTGTGTGTGTGTGTGTCCTGCAGAACAGGGCTCCTTGAGGAGAACCTGAAAGCCTGTCACGCTCATGACAAACTCCACTTATTCTTACAGCACAGGCGTATAACAGACACTGTAGAAATGAAACAGGGCAGCGATGATGGTTTTCTTATTATACAACTGTTTGGGCCATGGTATTTACAAATGTAGTTTTTAGCTCAATAGTGCAGTTAAAAACTGTGCATGAGTAGGAGTTGTTTCATTCTTTTGCTCATGTGCAGCCTCATAATGGAACTTGTTGGATTTTCTTGTTTTCTAGATTGGCGGTCGACATTATATATTCTATAAATTAGTGGTTAATCTTCCTCAGTCCTCAATCAGCAATGAAAATCCCCCAAAAAACCAGATTCACCCATCATTCACACGTTCTCTACTCTATACTCGATAATTGCTTGGCATAAATGGGCACCAAGGGACTGAGGTTTCGCACACTTATGATTCATCATGTTTTCGTGTCATTAGTGACGGAAGTAATGCGGCAAACATGGCGACATGACTCCGAGCTAAATGCAGCACTCATTCAACGCGCTGGTCCTGTGTCTGACAAAATGTGCGTGTGTCATAGGATTCCTTTGGGGACAACTTTCATCAGATTTTTTAAAAAAGTGTATGTATTCATACATGAAAGAACAAACACGCATGTATAGTATATGCATGTACTGTATGCATTTCTACGTGTGTGTGTGTGTGTCTGTGTAGCTGAAAATACTTTCATTTTTGTTCATTTCCTCTTTATGAAGACGAACTCAGATAGCGGATACCATCACACTTGCAAGTGCAGTTCCGTCACTCCTCCACAAAATAATATACACACAGTATGAAAAGTCATCCAAAGCAAATTTGGTTTTCAAATGGCAGACTATTAAACAATCAGAGATTGTCTGTGCAGTAAATAAAGATTAATTCCCTGATTCGCAGCAAATATTTGCAGCAAATAATCAGTTTCATGCCGATATTTGCCAAGTCATGGCTGTCTTCCTCACTATACTGCCTGTCCTCGCACACAGATCGAGGCTAAGCAAAGTTTGATTACTATTTGATTTGCACGAGTTGGCAAAATAACGTGTTTGTGTCTGTGAATGCTTTGCGTCGCTTTGTGGAATCGTTATGGATTACATTTTGCCCTAAAGTCACAGCGTGCTCATGAAACCCGAATCTTCAGTCAGTTCCTTTATCGGACATATTTGGTTTTGCAGGTAGATTTGTAGGGTGGTGGCCGCATGTTTATTGCTGTAAACATGACAGTAAATGTCCCCTAACATTAAGGAAGTACTTGTCTTAACCCAAACCATGAACTTTCTCCTAACTAAACCATACAGTGGCCGTCCCATAAGCTCCACCTCTTGTGGCGAACGCCAGACTCGCCCTCCTGCTGCTTATTTCGTCTCCTCTTTATTGAACAACCGACAAACCCATGAATGTCTCCGAAAAAGCTGTCAGGATGGCAGACGGAGTCATTGTAGTTTCCGTACACAAGTGACAAGAGGATTTAAAAAGAACCCACACCAACATGTAAAAAGATCAAATACAAATCAGACGTTGGAGCCTGAGCCTGTTCCAGCTGCGTCTCACCCAGTCGGCCCCAAACGTCCAATGTGAAGTCGGGGTTGGGATGGTGGAGCGGAGCCAGGTTCAACACAGCACTCCGACACATCTCTCCGTCAGATGCTGTCATCTGGCGAAGGATGAACAGCCTGTGTTGTCATGTGAGCTGGAGGAAAACACAGCGCCTGACATGCTTTGTGTTTGTGTGCAGACGTGTATGTGTGTGTCTTAATGTCCGTGATTTACAAGGCAGCAGACAGTGGTGGTTGTCCTGTCAATTCAAGTGGTGTTGTCTTAAAGTCTAGCCAGTAGCTACACACACACACACACACACGCGCACACACACACACACACAGACACACACGCACACACACGCACACAAACTTTCACTGTGTCTTTCGACCCACCACATGCTCTCCAGATGTCGGTGAACATTCCTGAAGGCCTCATCACACTTGTGGACATTTTATGTCTCCTCACACCGCCCTGAAACTGTCGCAGTCCACTTCGCGGTTTGTTCAAATCTAAAGCGGCTTCTGAAGACACGGGGACGTCCACTCTGCCCCCGGACTGCAACACTGAACCTCCTTTGCCGTTTCAGTTTTCCCAACTGTATCAGTAAGAAGAGAGACGTGTGCACATGACGCATCCGCTGTCTTTTGACGTACAGATCTGATTCTCAAAGATGCACTCGATGATGCACACAGCTCTCATCCAGATCTCCGTGAGTGAACGTGGAGAAAGATCGGCGACTCTGGTCAGGTGTTTCATTTGACGTTGCAAAATATTGCGTGACTTTTTCTTCTTTTTTTTTTTAATCATTTCTGGTTACTGTAAAAACAAAGTGGGATGTGGTGAGCTGGTAACATGAGAGCTGGTGAGTGTGTCTACAGAGCGGCTCTGATGCTGAACAGTCAGTTTGTGCTCCAAGCTTTAATTCAACAGCTCCGGCGGCACCAGGACGTTTGTCACACTGTAAAGCAGCAAGCGGACCTTTTGGATTGAAGCCGGGCAGGTGCCGCTCTGTGTCCGTTACCACTCTGACCATGTGTTTGTGTGATGTGAGGACAGAAATGTATTGTTGGTGTTGAGTGTAGTCGAAAATATGACACTTGAAATGTATTCTTGGCTATTCATTAACTATACCCAATATTTGTTTATGTGAAATGAAAGATTGGCACGACCCTGCTCGACTGGGTGGAGTTTGGTATATGTGTCTCTTTTCCGTCTCATCATAATAAAAAGCAGGTTCACATAGTCTTGGGATAAATGTGAATTTATTTCTTTCATTTCGTTTTGCTCTGGCTGAAACTCTGTGTCTGTTAGCGCCTCCCTGGGCTTCTCTTTGTCCAATCGCTTCTTTCCGGGGGCTTTGAATGGAATCGAACTTTCTCCACAAACTTGTCATTTGTTTTGTCTAAAACGCATCGCCTCAACCACAGCCTCTCCGATACCTGCAGCTGACAGCAGACGCCTATAGATGACTTGCTTGCTGATGAGGGCCGCTACTAAAACATCTCTGATGGACTGCTGTTATCC
This sequence comes from Scophthalmus maximus, assembly GCF_022379125.1. Classification (NCBI taxonomy): domain Eukaryota; kingdom Metazoa; phylum Chordata; class Actinopteri; order Pleuronectiformes; family Scophthalmidae; genus Scophthalmus; species Scophthalmus maximus. The sequence goes on from NC_061525.1 coordinate 5,759,716, forward strand.
ATGAAAGAATTTAAAAACACATCTGAGTGCTCCTCCAAGTTTTGCATGCCTCCAACCTGGCAAATCGATTGGTTCCCAAGTCCTCAATGGCGAACTTTGTCTTGACTCCCATTCATCTCTTCTACATCAGCAGGTTGTTTTTTTTTTCTAATCAGGAATATGATGTGTGCGTCAACACCTGCCACCAAACATCATGTATTTATTTCGACAATTTTGTTTCAATGCATTCATTTGCAAACCTTTATTTTACTTGATGAATTCAGTCAAACCCTTCTTGCTGGGCATCCATCAGTACCAAGGGGATCCCGGCAGTATTAGCTTTACCTGGGGCGAACTCACAGTGATTAGAGTTGGTTTGCATGTCGGAGTGGATCATTCAGATGGGCTGCGTGATATCCCACATGTCGATGAAGTGGTGGTGATTTTATTGATCATGGTTTGTTTAAGCGATGGAAAACAAGTCGTGCAGGGGTTTCCCCCTGTACTGCCGCTCGCCGAGCTCAGCTTCCCAATGTCATAAAAAACCAACCTGAGGCTGTCCAGAGACACACGAGAAGGAAATGGTAGTACAAAGTCCCGAGGATATTGAACTTCCCACCTCCTCCACTGCATATCTAAACATCCTGAAACTATAGAGAGAAGGGAGGGGAAGGAGGAGGCGTTTGGCCAGTATTTTAATTTCTGATATGACAAACAGATTGTTATCACTGTTGGATACACAGGAGGCTCGCTGTAAGACGACGCCACACTTAACAATGTGATACCCTGCGACTTTCATTTTGAAATTTGCGGCGTATCATATAACTGAACTGAACAAGTCCAGCAGGTGCCCTGTGTGTAATCATAACAGAGACAATGTCACAGAGAAATTGAGATAGGATGAGATGAAACTGTTAACGATTCCTGGGGAGAAAAGGAGGCAGCGGAGGGAAACAGGAGGAACAAATAAAAGCAGGAACTGTAACAAATTTGACAGTAATTCAGCACATTTAGGAGTCATATAACAGGAATGGAAATGAAATGGCTTCGACTATGAATGATCTCTTTTTCATTTCCAACATTTAATACGTCCACATTCACATGCAGCTAAAGTCGCGCATTGTTTGCTCAAGGGCACATCAACAGCAACTGAGCAAAGAGCATCACCTGAGCCCGAGAGTCAGGGATTAGACTCAGCAACTTTGTTTTCCTTTACAAACCTGCTCCTCCTCTGCTGCTGCTGCTGCGGCTTCGCCCGACTTGCAGTCCTTTTTGTTCTTTTTTCTTTCTCTTTTGTCCGGCTTGCATCTGTTGCGTCCATGTGTCGATGGTCCTGGTTTGATCGATACTGTCCCTCCACACACACACACACACACACACACACACACGCACACACACACACACACGCGCACACACACACACACGCGCACACACACACCCTCGGGTTAAACGTAATCAGCCACCTCCTCTGTGTTCCTCTCGTAAGCCAGCAGTTTTATCTCAGGCCTCTTTGCAACACCCAGGGCTGACGGGGCAAAGTCCAACTGCTTATCTGCTCCCCTGGTGTCCAGTGGCGCTTTAGTCTCTGTCTGTCTGCGTGACATACTAACTGACTGTCTTTTTACTCTGTCTCTTTTTATTGGCTGCAGCTCTTCTCGTCTGAATATCTCTCTGTCCTAATAACTTCATAACAGCTTTGTGTCCATCTGCCCCTCTTTAGCTCTGTGTTTATTAGACTCAGCTCCATCCGACCGTCATACTGAATCTCTTTCTGATTTTATTTGGTTTCATACGAGCAATACCACTTGCTGCAGTTGCCTCTCATAAATAATCCAATGTCGAGGGTCAACAGTCATGATTGTTCTCATGATCAATTAATTTGCTATATATTTTATAAAAAAGAAAATAATTCAGATACAGATATTTATCGGCCACCATATGTACAGTATTGAAGACACATATCAATGATTCCTAAGATGTCGTTATCAAACCCTTATGACAAAGAAATGTCAACGAGGTTTGATATTTTACAGTTTAGCCATAAACTTTATTATAAAGACTCAAAAAAGTAAAAAATACAACCAAATATATAGAACTTGGATACATAAAAAACAAAAAAAAATGTTCAAGCTTTATGTTATCTGATCTTTCAGTCATCTGAAATCAAATACATGACAATGTTTGAAAACCTTTAACGCCATTTTAGATGAATCAATCAATTTGTTTGCGAAACAATTTGAATCGGCTCTTTGCGACAGTCTTATGAGCTGTCGCACTCGTCGTCATATTCTTTTGCTGCTGTACCTGTCTCACCGTCTCTCTGTCTCATAAGCGTCTGATTGTCTGTCTGACGGCCTTTTTTTTTTTTTACAGCTTTTGGTTAACTGCCAAACTGTCTCTCAACCACCGCAGCTCCAGCTCAATCTGACTGTTTATCGATGGTCACACTGTCTCTCTCATCATTAATACTTCACATCTTTTCAAATGTGTTTTCTCATTTTCTTTTGATTCCATTTTGAGCTGAATATTAACACTCAAGTGTGCGGCAGAAAACAATGCAGAATCATAATGATCAGTTTGATGTTAGAGATGCTCGGTGGAGTCTTCAGTGCCGTGTGTGTGTGTGTGTGTGTGTGTGTGTGTGTGTGTGATCTTGATGGATGGTCTCACCTCCTGACTAACTGACTGATCTGTGTCTCATCTAGCCAATTTGTTTTTTCAGGAAAAAAAAGGGAGAGTTTGCCCGTGGGGCTGAACTGTAAGTGCTCCCTTCCCTCTGTGACTGTCTCTCTGTGTCTCCCCGTCATTCCCTCCCTCTCCTCAGGCAATGACAAATGTAAATACCACATCCACCTAACAGGATCCAGGATGCACTGCCTCATTTGCATTGCATATCTTGAAAACACGCACCACCCTTTTTCCTTTCTTTCTTTCTTCAGATGAAAAAAAAAAGGAAATCCTCCCCGCCCTGCTGCATTGCGGAGCCCATGAACGCCGCTGCGTTTCTCCTTTTTTATCTGGTGCACGTAGTACATTTCTGTGATATTGGTTTGAATCCACACAGCGTGCAGCAGTTTAAATCGTCACGGAGACCCCAGCAGCTACAATACGCTGAAATTGAGGTGCGATATAGACTCGAGGACCACCAGCAGTAGCCTGAGGGCAGCTGTCATCAAGTGTTTGACAGGGCCAACTGAGAGACTGTTGCACCTGAGGAGACAAATGTCCTTCTTTTTTTTTCATCAAATAACACCGTCACGCTCCCACTGATCTGTAGGTCGAACTCTGTTTAGTGTCTTTCAGACCTTCAAAGACTGGAAGCCTTTCGGTGTCCACATTTAAATCCGTCATCTCTCAGCGTGTTAGGAAAGTTACACCCGACTTTTTTAATCATCTCTAGGAACACTCTTTCTCTAACCCTCAAGTGTTTTAGTTACCTATAACCCGGACCAGACCGTAACCAGTTCATTTGCTATAAGCACAATCCCTTTGCCCCAAATCTAACCAGAAGACCAAAGCGGCCATGTTCAGGTACTGTAGACGGTAAAAGTGATGCTTTTTTTAAGTTGGCATTAGACAGGATGTTGTCACTGTGCATGATGCAGGGGTTTTCAAAAAGAGTCCTTCTAGCATTGATGCTGGTTGTGGCCTTGTGGCGGCTCCTCTTGGACCAGTTTGTCAGAAGCTACAGAAAATCCGATGTGGATACTCTGAGAAAAAACCGTGGGTCTCGCTGACGAAAAGTCGAAGAGAAGAACAAGCGCGCCGAGACGGTCAAACTGGGAGAAACAGGTTGTTCTGGAGGTTGAGAGAACGAAGAGGGAGAAGGAGTCGTTGGTTGAATTGGAACTCAAACTACGTTGACCCTAACAAAGTCATTTTTGCACCGTAAACCAAATCGAACTGTACCTGTCACTTTTCACCCCCACACTTTACTTCTGACTAAAGTATTACACCTGATGAACCCTCAGAGTTTACATATGTGGTAATATCAGTGATGCAAATGTAAAAAAAAGAAGCATAATAATGCTGTGATTTGCCTAAAATGTCTTTTTCTTTCCCCCCATCTGCTAAAACATGTTGATTTTATGATTTAAGTTTACCTTTGAATTTATCAGAAAAAAACATCGCAGAAGAATGCGGATAATCCCAGAAACTGAATCAGTTGTCGTCATTTGGGAGAGGAGATTATTTTATTGTGACATCCAGACTGTTATCAGCTGCTGGTATCTCCTTTCTCAGAGTCTCGCGTTTGGAAACTGGGTCAGCCGAGGGTTACAGATTACAACCGATAGGTCCAAATGTGAGGGTCATGAAAGTTTGTCTTTTTCCCGCTCCGTGGCTGAAATTGTTCCACTCTTAACTGCCGCATTGTTGCTCCCTCGAAAAAACCTCAAGCCACACTGTGTTATCTGTGGGATAGACTCCAATCTGTTTTCCTTCATGAGAAGCCCGAACCGAATATGACCACTATCAGCGCGGTCACCTGATTTCTGCGAGGGGGACGTATCGGAGTGACATTTTAAAGTCGGACCAGGTTAGTCACACCTGGAGCAGCCTGGTGTGTGTGTGTGTGTGTGTAGCTGTGGAGACCATATCAGTCGGGTGCGCGCCTATCTTATCAAACCAACTGCTCTGAAGGGACTTTTGTATATGCAAGGTGACGAACTGCCTTAGGTTCCCACTCAGACTATAAACCAGTGACCATTTTTAAGGTGTGTGTGAGTGAGTGAGTGTGTGTGCACGTGCAATTGCACTTCTATTATTGTGAGCCATGTGTCGATCTTTTATCATACAATAATCAGAATATGTCGTTTCTGCAGCAAACGTACCGTTATGTGTTTTTTTTGGTGTTTTTTTTTTTAGCATCGCAGCTCATTGACCGAAACGGGAGTTAAATAGTCAGGAATCTCAGGATGCCATGTTTTCTGTGTGTTTTTATGAGTTTGCGTGTTAATGCAATCATATTTTTTGAAGCCTTGCGGCCTTTTGGTTGTTGGGTTTAACGTGACAGGGAAGAAAAGGCAGCGACGGGTAAGTGACAACTCCAACAACACAGGGCTGGTTTGAGCAACCGGGCTGAGCGGAGACATGACGCAGACAGGTAGACAGGCAGACAGACAGGCAGACAGGCAGACAGACAGGCAGACAGGCGACTTGGCGACAGAGAAGGAAGCCAGGGAGGGGCGGCTGCAGGAAGCAAGATCAATAAATGTAATTTCTTCATGTATCCGCAGACGTAAAGACGAAGGAGTGAAGGTAGTAAAGTAGATAAGGTTAGTTTGTGAACCGCACAACATTTTTAAATCATCAATTCATAGTGTGCAACGTTCGAATGTGCAGGACTCATTATCTTACTCTCTTGATATTATACAACACTCATTCAGCAAATGTCCACTTTTCAGCTGTGGTGTGGTTGCTCTTTTAGTGGAAAACATCTCTAACATTTAATAAGCGTTGACCTTCATGTCCTCAGTTTAGTTTGGGATGAATACACCACGGTTTGATTTGTCGGAGGAAGCCCTGAGGGGCGAACAGACGTCGTAAAGATTAAAGAATGAGATATTCTGCTTCTGTTTTCTCCCTATTTTCCTATTGTATTGTTTTTATTTTCCTTTGGACTCTGATAGTTTTTGTAGTGCAGGTTCAGGGGCAGGTCAGCTGTTTTTGGAGTGGTCTGGGTCTTGCTGCGCGTGTGTGTGTGTGTGTGTGTGTGTGTGTGTGTGTGTGTGTGTGTGTGTGTGTGAGATGCTGCCTGGGCAGGGGTCTCGTTTGAGGCTCTCAGTGTGATCCAGCCGTGTTTAGTCTACCAGTCCTACATGTCACACACCACAGTCATTTGGTCGGGAGCTGTTTCAACAAGGCACTGCTATTCCTGCAGCAGCCGCCTCGCCAGCCAGATGGAAAAAAAAGAGAAACGAAGCAGGATTGATTGATTGACTGGGACGAGTTGCCGAGGTCCTGCCAATAGCCCCGTGCGATCAGCACTTACATTTTCTTACTTTGTTGTTGCGGTGTTTCATTCACTGGCTGGAATTTTTGAAAGGTTGTAGGTTGTAAAAATTAAATATGGAAAAGGACTTGTTTTCTGTGAGAAAGCCACATTGCACTCATACTGAGGGGCCCCACCAGGGGGTACAAAGGTAGATGATTCTAGGGGCCTTTAACTGACAGGGGCCCTAAAAAAATCATTACAACATTGGTTAAATTTCTTATTAAATTATGAACCTACCATTAACAATAGAATCATTTTTTGTACAACATTGTACTAACTATCAAACAATTCTTTTAACTGTAACTACTAGTCTTGCATGAAAACGTGAATTTCACTCACGCATGTCTGCAGTGTTATATTTTTTAAGGGGTTGGCGTGCCGTGTGGTGTCGGGGTCCAAAAGGCCGGCGGCGCCCCTGTCAAGCACTGGCAACAAGCACGCTGATGGAAAAAAGAAAAAGAAACGCACTATTTCTCCCCATTTCTGCCTTTTTAATAAGAAATATGAAACATGAATCATCTTAATCACATTGAAACCAACAGGAACAACAACAACAACAAAAAAAGAAACAATATATTATATCAGCACACTTTCAAAAAAGTTTGAAAAGGACCATAGCTTAAATAAAAGACATTTCTCTCTGAAACTAAAATATGCTCCACAGAGGACATTGTGTGACCTGAAACTTCTGTGTCCTCTGCTGTTCATCAGAATATCCTTCAATAGATCGTCGATACGTGGATCTCTTATCAGATCAGCAGAAACGTAATGAAAAGGAACTTTTTGGACGGCGAGGGTTGTTTGACACCCTCTGACGTCGTTACACTGATCCCATTGAGCTGATGCATTGACAGTGTAAGGGGTCGTTCCTAAGTATTGTTGTAACACACACACACACACACACACACACACACACACACACACTCGCACAAGCTCAAACACACACACGAACACACTATCAGCCCACCTGACCAGTGGGAGCTCCATAGTGCAAAGTACTGTATGTAAATCCTCCTATAGTGCATCTCTCCTCCCCGCCACTGTTTCAGTAACTGACTGAACTCCCCCATGCACTTCACCGGCCAACTGATATTCAAAATGTTACAGCCCGTGGGACAGCATTTAGCTTTAATGCTCCCTTGTAGGTAACAACAGGAAATGATGCGGGGTCGATGGAGAACAGAAACACAACATGCAATTTTTTTTTGCCTTTTTTTTTTTTGCTTTTTACCACAGTTACTTTGCCTCTCTCCACCTGGCTCCTGAAGGTTTTGATTTATTTCTGTTTCCTTTGTGCTCCAGCAACAACAACAAAATGGCTTTTCTTTTTCTTCATATCAAACAAAACTACAAATCCTTTTTTCTTTTTTTTTTTGAAAGTACAGACTTCATAAGCTACATTTACATTGACGGACGCCTGGTGTGACAGAAATGACGGAACGTAATGTGAAATGCTGTAACAAAATAAAAATAAAAGTATTACTAAACCGTCTCCCGCTGCAGTAACACCTGCCTGAAGCAGTAACCTGAAATCCCCCCCCCCCCCCCCCCCCCCCCGCCCCAACCCCCCCTGTCCGTCTTTGGTTCAAAATAAAAACCTCACATTTGAGTTGTAACTGGTTGACAGAGCACAATACAAGATATATTAAAATTTATTCCCTTCATAAATAAATGCAAATATCCTTTTCCCCCCACATTAGCTCTATTTACATTTTGTACAAAGCCAATTTTGCCACACACACAGTGCTCCTGAGACGGGCAACGACGGGATCTGACATCAGTATTTACTCAACACGCGGATGAGTCAAACGTCTCCATTATCATTTCAGACTTCTTGGCATCCAGCTTCAATTTCTGTCCTCCGTGTAACCAATCCAGTTCCCAATATCGTCAGAGCTGGTAAGAGGGGAAAAAAAAGTTCTTTGGTCCCTCAAACATGGCAGCCATTTTAGATGCGAGTCTCTTTCAAGGCTACTGGACGTGAGTCAGAGAGGGAGAGAGAAAGAGAGAGGGAGATAAAGAGAGCTTGGGTGTCCATTTTGGAAAATGGAAGTCTCCATCTTGTCTCACCATGTCGGACACATGTGTGTGTGTGTGTGTGTGTGTGTGTGTGTGTGTGTGGGTGTGTGGGTGGGTGCGTGCGTGGGTGTATTGGTGGGTGGGTGTCCTTATTAGGAGGCATTGAGCACTGAGCGACTGTACAGAGTTTGGTAATAAGCACCTGAGTCCATGGCAGCCGGCCCGGTGCTATCGTAGATCTGCTTGGCCCCCACAGGAGAGCCACCTGTGTAGCTGTTGTAGGCCATCACCTGGTCCTGGTAGGACTTGAGGTCCATCTTCTGCTCGTTGGACATGAGGTTGGTGATGGAGAAGGGGTGGTTGAAGTTGTAGTGGGGGTCCAGGGACTTGAGGGCGTCACTCTGCAGATCCATGTGCTGCTGCATGGCGCTGGGCAGGAGGTGGGTGCCCATCGCCAAGGACTGGGAGTGGAGGAGCGGGTTGGAGGAGGAAGAGGAGGAGGTGGCGGAGAGGGACATGGAGGATGGAGGGATGGAGGAGGAGGGCGGCAGGGAGACAGGTGGGCTGTGGAGGTGTGAGGAGGACAGCGTAGGGCAGTCGAGGGGAAGCAGGGAGTTTCTTGAATGCGGCTGGTCATCTGAAGAGCCCGGATGGGAGTTGTCTGAGTGGACAGAGTCAGCGCACTCTGATCCTCCTGTGGGGCTGTGGTCCTCCACCAGGTGATCTCCACCGTGGCCCCCTTTCCCCGAGCCCGCCTCCTGGCTCTTGCCTCCTTTCTTTGCCAACTTTTCCTCAATCTTGAAGCGCTTCTGGCGCCTCAGGTAGCAGCCATTCTCAAACATGTTGCCCGACTGCGGGTGCAGAGTCCAGTACGAACCTTTGCCCGGCTTGTCTGGCGAGCGAGCCACCTTCACAAAGCAGTCGTTGAAGGAGAGCGAGTGGCGGATGGAGTTTTGCCAGCGCTGCTGGTTCTCACGGTAGTAGGGGAACAGGTCCATGATCCACTGGTAGATCTCGTTCAAGGTGAGCATCTTGCTGCCACTCTGCTGGATCGCCATGGTGATGAGGGAGATGTAGGAGTATGGTGGCTTGGCGTGGGTCAGGGAGCGTCGATAAGGCTTTGGGGGAATCTCCTTGGGCCCGGCCCGACTCAGGCTCCCAGTCGAGGGGTATCCCAGTTGGCTCATTGACTGACCCATGTTCTGATAATGGGACAGGGCGCCCAGGGAGCTGGAAGCAGTGGGTCCCAGCTGAGTCAGAGAGCTCGAGCTGAGGGACGAGGCCACCGGGGAGAGGGACATGTGGCCGGGCCCGGATCCCATGGAGGTCAGTGGGGAACTGCTGAGGCTGGAGCTGGGGTACGCCATGTTCATGCCTGCAGGGGAGCCGGTGGCTGGGTTCAGGTTAATGTAGCTGTTGATGGTGCCCATGGAGCCCATGGAGCCCAGACCAGAGTTCATGGTGCTGGCAGAGGAATACATCTGGAGACAGAGAGGAACACAACGACATCTGGTTATTCACAGAGGAAACATCAGTCTGCACACACATCATGCAACAAAGAATTAAATGAGTTAAAATAGTAAAAAAAAAAAAAAAAAATCAGCACATATTGACCTTTAATTGTAACCCTTTGAAAACACATAATAATAAACAGCTAGTGGTGACTGTTTGACTTCTTTTTTTGTCTTTGTAAAAGGTTTTTTGAACGTGAAAGAAAGCGGGTTGACTCCATTAAAAAAAAAGGTTACTCCTTATCAATGCACAATGAAGCTCTCAGTGTGCGAGAGGCGACATGGATTTCACACGGCGATGTTAACCTGAAAATGCGTAAAAAGCGCGTCATGGTGCCTCTTGGTTCAGACGGCCTCCTCCGCGGCTTCCATGGGAAAAAACACAACAACACGTTGCTTAAGATAAAGTGGAGCAATGTGATTATTTCTCGTCTTTGACAAAAGATTAATATTTCCGTTGAATTGCTCAAATATATATTTTTTTGTGTTTTTGTAAAATCTCCAAAGGGCCTTTGACGCGAAGGGAAAAAAAGTTGTTTTAATACGCGAGAAAAAAAACAACTCAAAGGGGGAACAGAAGGTATCTCTCGGCCCATTTACTGATCGTTGGTTAAATATTATCAGACTCTTTCTTCTCGGTAATTTCATCAGGTGGAGGTGAGGTGAGAACTGCAGCGGCTGATAGAATTAACTCTGACTGAATTAGTGAGGAAAACATTTCGTCTGCGCCTGAATCGTCGCATCACAAAGGACGGAGGCCTGTTGATCAGCAAATGGGTTTTTTCTCAAAAACCTCTATGTCCATTTAAGTGGTAAAAAAAAAAAATACTTTATGACACATCAGAAACTGAATAAAACACTGTCGACGAAATTGTTTTGATTGGCTGCTGCTGAGATATTTTTGGATTATATGTTTTATACAATATACAAATATTGGGACTATCAAAAGCAGAACGTATAAAGTGTGTCTACTTGTTGCTGTTTTCTTGTGGCGTTACCAAAATATTCCAGTCAAGTTTCAAAGTGCGTCTTTTGATTCTCAATATTATTCTATCGCACCTCCCTTTAACTTAATTATTATTCTGCACTGAGCGCATGGTGTTAATGTCAAGTCTATACCATATCATATTATAATTTATTATGTAATTAGACTCAAGTTCCCCCCCCCCCCCCGAGTCCTGCTGAAAACGTGCGCAAGTAAAACCTCTGTCATTACTTTTTCACTCGAATCCGAGAGAGACCGTGGGACAGAGGCCCACTTCACGGAGACAGATTTGGAAGTTTGTTATTTGTATGATGTGTGAATGCGTCTTTACCTCACTGGCCTCGCTGTAGAAAGTATTCCACTCTGGCAGATCATGGGTTTCCATCTTCACAGAGCTCAACATCCCCAACACAAATCTCTGGATGATGAAAATTTATCTATAACCGGAATATTTTTTTTGGGGGGGGGGGGGGGGGTTTGAGAAAAAAAAAGGAAAAGGAAAACAAAAATAAATATAAATTCCTTCGGAGAGTAAGATGTTTTCGGGGGAAAATCCAAACTTGGATTGCCAAGAAAAGAGAGCGAAAATATCTCGAGCCAAAAAAAATGTGTGAGGAAGAAAAAAAAAAGAAAGAATCAACTGGCGATGAGACGCTCTGGTCCTGAGAATAGTAAAGTCAATATTTCTTATTTGTCACTCATCCATCGTTTCATAACCTTAATCGTGTTAAGGCTCGGCAGATGGTGACTTGCTCCTCTTCGGTCCCGTTCTCCTCTGTCTGCCGGGGGCCTCGGGACGCAGGCGGAGCTGGAGCGCGCAAATACAGTAGAGAAACGTGGATGTCCTGCTCTTATACGGGGCCAGCGGGTCCCGCCCCGCTCCTGACATTTGAATACCGTGTCAGGATCCAGGAAGGGCCCCAGCGAAAAGGCCGATATGGCCCCCTGGCGTGCTGTATATTGGCCCGGCGGCTGCACCGGGCCACCCGGACGAATAACTGTCCCACAGAGGGATTCAGTGACAGAGCTGAGCCCGACCTTTTGTTGTTGTTGTTGTTGTTGTTGTTGTTGTTGTTGTCGTGTTGCAGGGAAGTTCATAAGATGTTCATATGTCCAGAGTGTAAATATCAAACAGGTTTCCGACGTGCAAATATAAGATATTGTGTTTGGTCTATAAATAGATGACAGAATGCATACAGAGATGCTTCCTTTACACCACAACAACTTTTTTTTCACATTCATTTTCTCCGGAATTATCTCCACATTGTCCTGTAGTTTATTTGGGATTAAAGTTTAATAGACACAACTTCATCGAGGGGAAAACATAATTTGATTTTACAGAAAATATACTGTTGATTAGAAGAGTTTAATTGGGGGTGTGAAGTCGGTTTTGTGTGCGTGTGTGTGTGTGTGTGTGCGCTTGAGTGTGGTGAGGGGCGTGAAAGTTGTTAATTCCCTCGGCTATCACTTCTCTGGGGCCGCGGACCTTTTAACACGTCCCCCGAAGGCCTCATTGTAATAACCACCCGACTTATTTCAGCTTCTGGGTTTTGATAGTCAAATATTTCCTCCGATGGTCAAAACACGAATATTTGACTATCAAGAGACGAATCAGATAATCAAGAGATCCTAATCAGAGAAACAGTAAACCCCTCCATTCCGACAGACCTTCCCGGGGTAGTTAAGAACGAACTGAAAGGGTTATTGTTACTGGCTGCGCCAAAACTCCGAGTAAAACCAGATCACCATTAAAACGTAAAGAACCAACAGAGTGGCCGTGTGGGGTCGGTGCGGTTTGATGCTGCGTAAAGGAATGATCTTTGGATATCCTGTAAATGTTTATTTATCATCACCGGCCGAAGCTCTGAATGCTGCGTGAAATCAAGGAGTTGGTCACTTCCGTTTGGCAGTGCGCGAAATCAAGTGCGTAAATTCGGCTCAGGTCAAAACGAGAGCCTTCCTTTGCCTGGGAACGTTCTGGGATGCCCCCCCCCTGGCCCCATCTCCCCCCACCAGAGAGGCATTAACGACACAGAGAAATATCCTGCAATAAATAATGTAATCCGGGTGTAACGGGGCCCGACTCTTGCGCCGCGCAATACACATCGGGCCTGGGTGCAGACGGAGGCCCGTGAATGTCAATGCCTCTGCCTAATGGCCAGTCAATGGAGATGTAATTGATGCGCAGGCGGGAGGTCGATGGGATTAAATGGTGAGAAAAGAGAGAGAGAGAGATCCCCATGGGAAATAAGTCATCACAGGAAGGGATATCAGCGCGCAGACGCAGCAAAATGCACAGACAGTTTCGAGTGGGGGGGGACGGCAACTAATGATATGATCGCTTCTCATACATCTGCGTTGCGTTCGCGAAAACTGGACACACGGCTCCGATCGGACGACAAGCCTCGTCTGGAATCTCCAGAACCGTCAACCGGTCCGTCGTGCTGGTTCATCTGCAGCTCGGGCAGAAGAGGGGCAATCCATACCCCACGTCGTCTATCAGACTCCCCGCGGGACTTCACCTGGGAAGGCCTCGACGATTATCGCCTGTTTGCAAAAGGCTGTCGAGTCGATTAACACGCGGAATGAGCTCACACCTCGGTGTCTGTAATGATGTAATTAAGCCTGGCAGAGATGGCCTTCTTCTTCCCCCCCCCCCTTTTCATCTGGACGCCGATGTATAGTTGAAGATTAAAACAAAACAAAAAAGAGGTTGGGAAACTTTGGCCTCCAGTGTTTGGTCTCATTCAAAACAGCCACATGTCCACAGAAGAAAGTGGCTGTAGGGCGGTGCACACGACTATCATCCAGGACACTGAAGCCTCCTTCCCACTCGATTCCTCTAGTTTCTAGCTGGACGTCTGTATCCAGAAGGACCTCAGCATCGCCTCCCACGTTCCTCCACAAGGAACCGAGAGATCTTCACTCCTCCAGAAGGTTCCAGGGCCTCGGATAAATGATCATGAACATATGCCGGTTTACAGTCACAGATCCGTGTTTGTTCCGTTTCTATAACTTTATATATATATATATATATATATATTCTATGAGCAATAATGCTGCTGCTCTAATGAGCTGGTATAAATCGGAGGCTACTCAGCATCACGTAGGTCTGAAAAAACCCACGAAACACCCTGTCCAGCAAGGAGTCACCGGCCTGTTCAGAAATATGCTGCAGAAGGAGGCTCTCTGAATCTCAAAGCAATGCGTCATGCAACAGCCTGGTTTATTAATCAGATCATTACAGCTGAGGGGGCCGCTTCGGCATTTTGGCCATCAAGTCTCTTAAATACGCATCTTTGGTTGGGGTAATGCTCCTTTAGGGCCCCCCCCTTCCAAATTCGCATTTAGCCACATCCTCTCTCTGCGGGCCGTTTCTCATGCCAACGGCCCTTCGGTCGTCCATTAACACCTCTATAATTGGTTTAACAAAAGCCGTAACGAGTTGCCCCTAATGGAGGAAACGACAGATCGGGGCTCCAGCAGCACGACGGCCGCGCGGTGGGGAGGATTAGGCGAATTCAACAGCCTCTCCCCACCCCCCCCCCCCATCTTTTTTTCTTCCCATTAAAAATCATCAGTAAGTTAGTGTCACGCTGTCCAAGTTGCTGGCTGCACTAAGCAAAGGATGGGTTGCATGTTACTTTACATGGCAGAGTACTTCCATGTGGGATTTCGCAGACGGATGAAAAGTTCACAACCAACAGTTTGTGCAGCAGCTTCTGCGCATTCACACTGACTATAAGGTCAAGAGGGTGAGAGCGCCATCGTGTGGACACAACACAAACAAGCATCAAACTTCTTGACACAACAATGTTCGACCTTGTAACTTTTTGTTATCTCTCAACCCTTCCCAGAAAACAGTGCCGTATGTAAACAATGGAGTAAGTAGCAGTAAATCATAGTATGAATCTCCATACATGCATACATATCTATTCATTCATGTACCCACACAAACAAACAAATAACTAAGAGAAAAAAAGGCCCATGAAGTCATTTCTTAATCTCAGAAGAACCCCCCCCCCCCCCCCCCCCCCCCCGCCCCCAAACAACTTTTTTGTGCATTTAAATTAAACAAAATTTGACTGATAAATGGTAAGAAACACGTTTTCATTCGATTAGACACATGGTTGTATTTCTGTGTAAAGAATACACAATAAATCTTTATTCTGGTTAAGAAATACCAGATCCTTTCATTTAGATTAATAGCGTTAAACAGCTAACGTTAAGGTTATTGGATCTAAACACATCTACATTAGCATTACTGAAGCCGTGTGCGATTGTAGAGAATAAACACCAGATTAATGACCAGAAACCAAACAGAGGGTATCATCTCAATGTCTAAAAGGCCCCGAGGGGAAAGCTGCAGTCTCGAACACGTCGTTGTGCTAACCTGGAATAGCTAAAGCAACATCCAGTCATAATTTTTTTTTAAAAAACAGTATGAATTCTAACGGAGGGAGTTTTGTTCTGATGGGATTATCTTGATTAAAAGGATATTTCATGTGATTCGATCTCGGTGAATAAACTCAAGGACCAGAGACGCAAAGTGTTAAGTTTCCATCCCATTTAATCCTGGTTTCTATTGTGTACAGGAAGCTACAATAAAACCAACAGATCTAAAAAAAAAAATACACAACTGAAAAGAAACTCAACAGAGAGAGAGAGACGGAGAGGCAGAGAGACCATATCCAAACCACGAATGGCCGAGCAACTTTTACAAAGGCCTCAGATAAAAGCCAAAGCCGTCTGATGGCGGATGAAGGGAAACAAGATTCGGGTTAATTATTGACGGGATAATAAAAAAAAAGCCATTGCACTCCTACTTCCCCTGAGGTTCCCAGACACAAACAGACGGTAAACATTTGAAAAAGGCACTTAACAAGGGATTGCATGATGTATCAGTGCATATTAAACTCAAATTCCACTTCTTCAAAGACAATTCTCTACAAAAGCAACAACCTGGTTTGTGGAATATTATCTCCGTGTAGAAGGCCTATACAAGTATCTGCTGAATACTATAGACTTTTTATGTATAAAATCCTAAAAGTACAGTGGACCTCACCACAGGCCTGTAAACTGTAACGGCTTGTTGAAGAAATCTGGTTGAGAATATAGCAATATATATGTTTTTTCCATAAAACATTGGACATAAAATTACCTTTGGTTTGTCTGTGCTTCTGTACGGACGAGTACATACTGCACATAAAGAGAGAAACCACCTGAATGCTAATCAATTCTAACATATGGGTGTGTTCAATTTAGGGACATGAAATCCCTTCACGTTTATGAAACTGCCAGATGATTTTGAATGTGACACAGGACTAGATGTACTGTCTATCGATTTGTTGCATTGACTTTGAATGGAAAGCAAACTCAACTAAATCGTGTAAGATTGAGAGATTTCATTGCAATGCTGATTATATCAAAACCAGAAATGTACTAATAATGTATAATAATAATAATCATTCGATAGAAGTGTCACAGTTTACATTGAAACACATTCAACATTCAATTGACATATTCAACCTTTCTGGATGACAGACTTCAGGTGGGTTCTCCCTTTAGAAAACAAAAGGTTTTAAGATTTGATTTGCGATCATTTCTTTTAATGACATATTCCAAACTGTTGCATATACTATGACTAATGATTGCACATACATACTATTATAGCTCTATACAGTATATAACAGTTACCATTCTAGTATAAAATATAGTCCTACGGCTATCAATAGATATCTTCATATACATTCGGGGTGAAGCGTAGGCTGGGCTGGATCTTATACGAAAGCAACATTTAAACACAGAGTTTGTGTCGCTGGTCGACGCTCTCAAAGATGAATTGCTCGTTTCACTGGTTCAAAGTCAGCTTCAATCAAAAGTGGATGAAAAAACAAATCACAAAGAAATGTCACTACTGGCTTTTCTGTCCACGTCTCGAGTTGGTTTGCATGTGCAAGTACTGAAGTGGAGATTTTTATCCATTTGTTTGAAAATAAAAAATGATTGCGCACCAGGACATGGATTCAGTCATAGAATAATTCATCTGCGTTTCAAACATAAGGTGCACGTTGTCATCCTAACTTTGAATTTCATGTTTGTTGTTCGTGTGAATTGTATTTGTAGAAAGTACAAATGTTGAAAAAGTGTTGTTTCATCTGAGACAGTTCATTTCCGACTTGTTTTGACAACTGCGAACAGTCGGCAAGTTTGACGGTCAGTTTGTTCCTCAACGAGGAATAGAAGCAATAACAACCGTGCCGACCGCATTTCAATGCTTGTGTTGGAACCGTGGAAGCAAGCGCTTGTGCTTTACCGTGCAAACACAATATCAAGCGTACCGTTAACAACAGACACGGGCTGCTTTCTGCAAGTTCGAGAAAAGGTAATATGATGTTAGGTCGCCCAACAAGCTATGAGCAGCACTTATGCTAGCTACCTTTAATAAATAAAACCGAAAGCCACAATCACCGCAACCCTGAACTTTTCTGGGCATTACCCGGAGGAGCTGCATGCGAGAAAGCACATTTTCAAAAGGACAAAGTGCAAACCTTGTCTCATGTCCGAATTGAAGCGGTGTGAACAGAACAGCATGGACGCTCTACTCAGGCGCACACCCTCACCTAAACCAAACAAACCATTTCCACACGGTGCGAATGCGTCACACTGATAGTGTCCAGTGGTGTGCTTGCATCTGTTAAAGGGCAACATCTGGCAACGCTAAGCTAGAGAGTCAGCGAACTAAATGGCTACAAAGAGATATCAGCTGTTAGCGCCGCTGTAGTCCTGTTGACAATTTGTGCTTCTTAAAAGTGCATCTCGCTGATTTTTTGTTTTCGTAGAAAAAGTGAGACAATCTTGCTGAAAGCTGGTGTGGTCCACCTGCTGCCTCAGGCTATTTGTTCCCAGCTGCTTACAGTAGCTCGCTGCCGGTGCTAATGTGGGCACGGCCAGTTGTTTCAACTGGCACAGCTGCCGTTACGTCCACAGAAGTACCCCCTGTTCAGCTGTTAACAGGCCCTGAATATCAGATTCCAACAGCACATTACGGTGGCCATTTTATTTGAAACACTCAGTTACACATTCACCGCCTTGGTAAAGTCGTGGTGACATTTCACCAAGACCTCTGAAATGAGCATTTGACACAGGATTGTTTTCTCAGCATTGGTGAGGGTGACCTCTGGATGCAAAGGGATGCACTGGGGAATTTAAAGGAATTTGATTTGCCATTCTCATAATATCGGAATGGCTGAATTTGATTTAAAAGTTGTCAACCTTTGTTAATGAGAGAACAAAAAACTTGATGCTAACAATTTGTGAAGGCAGTCTTCGCAACTTCAGTCAGATACGTGGAAAGTCTGATAATGTTGATAAAACTGGGTGGTGAGTCGGTGGAGTTGAGACCTGTGTAATGGAGTTTTTTTTTTAACTCAGGGTCGCTGTGTTGCCACTGTTCAGGATCTCTTGGCGGACCAGTGCAGACTTTTCCTTTTGGTATATGATTCGACTCTGCGGTTACAAAAAAACAAACAAAAATATACAACATTTAATAAGACAGAGTACCATCACCTCACTATCAAAGCTGTACGCTGAAGATTAGGCAAATCTAGTGGGTCATCAACACAATTACAAACCTTGAACAATACTTTGATGACTCCTTTTTTTAAGATGATGTTGTCATACAACATATTTACAATTTGATAGATAATTTAGTATTTAGTAAACTGTTGTCTCTGTTGTCAGAGACTAAACTGTGTAAGATGCAGGACTTGAATGGATTAAATTAAGGCGAATTCTTGTAAGATGTGCTGCCGCATATCTGATGGGTGGTCAGATGTCAGCGGACCTGCCTGTTGCTCTGTTGGGTCTTGGTTTTCCATGGAAATCACCATCACATCTCTCTCTCTTTCTTGACAGCGACGTCTCCACTGCCAGACCCGGCTCCGCTGGCAGCGCCACTCCCGGCCCCAGACGTAGCGGCAGTGGGCCCCGACCCGGCTCCGGATGCGGCAGCCGCTGCTCCCGCTCCGGCGGTGCCCAGTATGGTGGACACCTCTCCCTGCATGAAGGCCCAAGGGGGACTGTTGGGAGAGTTATCCAATGGACAGCGCTCTCCACTGGGGCAGTACACCTCCCCATCTCCTCGCCGACTCTGGATGTACACCCTGGTGCATGGGAAGCAGAACCTAAACATGGTGGAGGTAGAAAAGCCAAGTTATTACAACTTTCAGAGAGACATAACTGTTATGGATACCACAACCAATTATTTGTTCAAGTAAGTCATGATTTGGTCTATAAAACGTAGAACCATGGTTCTGTGGATTCATGGTAGCATGAATCCACAAATTCTCCCAGATCCCTCACTTTACAATAGAAAAACCACAAACCTATGCCCTGGCACCGATGGACACTGAACAAAGTGCGTGTCCTCCAGCCTCTCGTGGCACAAGGTGCAGGACAGAGTGTTTCCTGTTGACTGGCTGTTGCTGGTGGACGCCGACCCCAGCTCAGAGGCTCCACTGTGGGGTAACGCTGCAGCCGTGGTGGCCGCCTCCGCCGAGGAGCTGGACCCCAGCGGCTCCCCTCCGGACCTCGCGGCCAGGGGGCGGGGCTGCCTGGCTGGAGATGAGGCGGGCTTGGGGCTCGTCTGGCTCACACCTCCCGCCGTGGTGGAGGACGAGGAAGGGAGGCCCGTACTTTTGCTGGAGCTGCTTCCGGCCAGAGCCGTGTGGACCTGCGTCTGTAACTTCTGCTGGTTCTGGGACGAGCTGAGCTCTCGCTCCAGCTCCGGAGTGATGAAAGGGGCTATCCCCATTCCCATCCCCAGATGCCTGCGGCTCATCTCGGCCAGCACTGGCGCAGGGAAGATCATGGGGCTGCTCATAGGGGCTGTCCTGGCGGTTAGACCCGCCGGCATGCCCGCAAGAAGCCCGTGGGGAATCCCTGCGATACCTTGGGTCACTAGACTGGGGGGGATGGCGGCGCCGAGCATGGGTCTCCGGCTGCCGCTGGGGCTCTGACGGTTCACCTCAGGAGGCGGCTGGCCGTCACGGTGCAGCCCGTTGGGCGGCACGCGAGCAGCTGACCCGGCGCTTTCCCCCCTTGCGCCCCTGTCGAAGCGGTCGGCGTGCGGCCTGCCGCCGTCCGCCGCTGCGTCTCCCCTGCCGGTCGCGCCGTGCTTGCCGGGCGAGGGGCCGGGCGACCGGACGCTGCCGTCCTGCATCCCGTGCGTTCGTTTCAGCTGTCGGGCGCTCGCGATCAGGAACTCGATCTGATTCGCGCCCTCGTAGTTCACGCAGCCGCGGCAGACCACCTCGCTGAAGTCCCACACCACAGTCCAGGGCATCTTCGGCAGGTCGCACAGGTAGCACCACTGGCGCCGCGAGGCGGAGGAGGGGGACGACATGGCTCCAGGTAGCGAACCTGAGCGGGGGCCAACGAGCCAGCTAGCACGCGTTAGCCAAGTCAACCTGTTTAGCTTTTGACAGGTGCCCGCCCTCTCTTTGCTAGCGCCTCTCTGCGTCAACGGGCTTCTAACGCCCCAGGACCACGACGCGCATCGTCGAGATATGAAATTAGCTCAGATGTCCGGGCTGCCGTCGCTCCTTGCGCTCATGTGTGTTTTGTTTACCCACTCCGGCCTGCTCCCATGCAGCGTCCTCTCCACCGCTGTCAACAGCCTCTCCGCCGCACGGACGCTGGGACGTAACGTTACGTAAAGTTACGTAACCCCCCCCCCCCCCCCCCCCCCGCGCGGGGCATTGTGGGTGTTTGAGTTTCCTCGCCCGGTTTCGACCAACGCAACCGAACCGGTCGCGCCCGCCCGTGGAACTACAACTCCCCCCCAAAAAACTGACACGGAAGTGACGTCATTGCGAGGTCATAGTTCGTTTTGTGTCAACACATGTGCGTTCCCCGCAGCCCTGCGTTTGGAGGCAGGGGACTCGTGATTTTGAGCGCTTTGCGTTCAACTCAAAAAAGGTAGAAATGCCAAGGGACGCGTCATGTTCATCGAGTGAAGATGAGGGGGACAACCCTGCCGCGGAACCATCGGCGAAGCGGAAAGAACCCGGTGAGTTTTCTTATCGCTTGCACTTAGTCGGTGGTTGGCTGACGGAAATGCTAGTCGGGGTTAGGTTTCACAAATCACGTTAAGTTTCATCCACAATCTTTACACAGGAATGAGGAATAAGGTGTATTAGGAAAGTGACCTTAAATGACTTCTGCTTGGCATTATATGTAAAATACAAATTAAAAAAAAATTAAAATAGTAAAATCAATTTTACATTTCACGGGGGGCAGGGCTCCCATTGGAGGAGCGGGGCGCCCTCCTAATCCAGTGGTGGAGGAAACACATTTGTCTACATACCAAAAATGTCTGTCCCATCTAGTTTCAGCTCTAAATGATGCTCTGCATTTTTGTCAAAGACACGATACAAACTTGGCACCGACAACATCAAACCTTACTTGTTATTACTATTTGACGCCATAGCTGCAGCCACACACACAAGCGAGGTCACATTGACAGAGGAGGTTCATCCAGTAGAGAGTGCGCGTGCACAGCTTTTAATACTGGTTTTAGTACAATTCTCTGTGTAATGTTGGTGGTGACATGATGACGTCGTGCTGTTTGACTCCGCAGGTAAGACTACCAGGTACCGGTGTCCTCCTGACTTTGTGTCTCTCTGCCACAAGCCCTGCGGCAGCACCCTGACGGAGAGTCTGAAGGACAACAAGAATGAGTTGTGGCTCATCAAAGCCCCCGCTGGCTTTAATCCAGAATGGTGGGTCCACTCTTCACCCTGTCATCTGCTTTTCATGCATTGTATTTGTACATGGGCATTTAATCTGAAGAGTTTCTTGAGATTTTTCATTTTCTAAACTCTGTACCGCTTCAAATCTCTCTATGTAATTCATTAATTTGTTTAGCATAGTAAAGATTCGCTTAAAAACACAATGGATCACTGCTTCTTGTCTCCAAGTTTTAAGGCTGCATAAAAATACCGTTAAAGGTGAGACTGAGGAGCTATAACTCTGACTAATGTAAGTCATAGAACAAAGCCCAATATATACATGTGCTGGTGAATGAAAGTTAGCGAAGTGGCTCAGTGATGTCAGTTACACAGTAATAATCTAGTTCTAGGTCAAGCCACCCTAGGCCACTTGCCATACCTTAACAAGAAAGGCATTTTGTCACAAAAGGTCCAAGTAAGCACCAAGCAAAGGTAGGTTTCATTGCTCGTGGATAGAAATTTTCATTTGTAAGTGGTGGAGATTGTCATTTCTTCTTTCTCATGTTACATGGTTTTATGTGAAACAATCTGCAGCAATGTCTGTGGCAGGATAAGAGGCAAGATAGATTCAACATGAAGTAAGTGGCAATGAGCCAGAGATCGGCTTCAGGCCCTAACCTTAACCCCCCCTTGGTTTATGGTACCTAACCTCTCCTCTCCTCCCTCCATCCAGTTTCAGTGGCATCAAGTTTCCCCTGTCAGGTCTCCAGACCCTGAAGGTTTCCACTGCTGCAGGCGGAGCCAAGACTGGGAGTGGCCAGCAGATCTACAGCATCCTGGCGTCCTCTCACTGCACCTCAGAGCTCCGCTTGCTCACCAGCGACAAGCAGTCGTCAGATGAGGTTGTTTTTGGCCCCGCTTTCTCAGGCCTGCTAAATGTTTGTGAGAGCTATGTAGACAGTAGTGCTAACATGGCCCCTCAGGTCATCCCCGCTGCTCCAGCGCCCTCTATACCGCCGGGGCTGAAACAGCGATTCCACCCCTTCGGCAGTAAGACCCCCACGCTGACCTGCGTGGCAGAAAATGAGGCGGACGGAGCCACCTTCGGGCCTTCATCTACAACCCTCCGGCCCCTGGTACTAAAACGATTCCAGGAAGAATCAGGGCACGAGGAAGAGCCGAAGAAGAAGAAGAAGAAAAAGAAAGAAAAGCGGATTAAGATGGAGCGAGCGGAGTTGGCGGAGGAGGTGACAGTGAAAGTAGAACCTGCAGCGGAAAGCCAGGACGAAGTGATGATGGAGCTCCCCGTTCAGGAGGGTGATACTTCAGAGAAAAGGAAGAAGAAGAAGAAAAAGAAGGACAGAGAGCGAGAGGAGGTGGAAGAGGGAGTAGAGCCCAGTTTGAGCGTGAAGGTGGAAGAAGTAGCAGTGAAATGCGAACCAATAGACACTTATAGCAATGTAGAGGAAGGGTTGGTAAAGAAGAAGAAAAAGAAGAAGAAAAGCAAAACTGGTGACGACTAGTCTGTTGTTTGTAGATTTTTTTTGACTTTCTGAAATTTCCTGGGAACCATTTTACTACAAATCTGTCTTATCGATCGTTGATAGATTGCATAATGAAAGACTTGTTTTTGCATGACATATTATTTTGAAAAAAAGAGACTTCATGCTCTATCAATTCAATAGTGACTCAAATTATTAAGTGGATTCACCCACCGCAGCTTCAATCTTGTGCTCAGAAAATGACAGTATTACGCGCAGATAATGTGCGCAGCTGCAGGCAACTTTGAGTACCAGCGCACATCCACTATCTATCAAGTTGTGGTAGATTTTTATGGGACCATGTTTCTGTGTTTGTGTATGTTACTGGGCGAGTAACGTCACCGATTTGGCAGCAGATTCTGAAAACCAGAGCTGATACAATGACAGAATAATGGTTCAGTGTCACGTAAAGGTTGTTAGTTGTTGGAGCTGAGTCACGTGTATTGGAGAAATGATTGTGTGTGCAGGAAAACATGTGTGGACAATAAACTCCTAAAGTGATTAAAGGAAGTAAGTGGTGTTTTTGTCCTGCACTCGGCTCTTGCAAGTGTTTGACTCCAGCACAACATGTTCCTCTTATGCCTTGTTAAGGCAATGACTCCATCCAGAAGGAATGAAACTTGAACTTCGCTTCTGTAGCTCAGACTGTGGCTTTAATACTGTGCAGCAGCAAGAAAGTGCCCAATTTACAGGTCTGTCGTTCTCTTATCTGGAAAAAAAAAAGCTTGTAGCTTTCTGAAAGTCGTATTTAAAGAATACTGCGTGTGTTTGCACAAAATATTGGCATCAAAAAACCTATATTGGTGTAGCCCAAGTCAATAAATCTTTCCCTCTAGTTAAATGCAGAGGAAGAGGAAGTTCTGACAGGGAGATGGCGCCACAGTCCAGTCTGTTCCCGTGTCGGGCAGCAGCCTGCAGCCTCTGAACAACCTCTGAGCTTATTATTTGCATGCTACAATTTCTTTTCACTAATGTGACACAGATCTTACATTGCTGTCTAAACACACAGAAAAGATTAAAAAAAAATCTTCATTTCTTTTTCATTTTCCAGCGGCAGCGAATCATCAGATTCTCAGTGGCACTCAGGTGAAAAATGTCAGTCCAGGCTCGGCATCCTCCCCTCCTCCCTCCCTTCACTGCTCCCCCTCTTCCTGCTCTGCACCGGGGTATGGTCCTGTTTCTTAATGAGCTCGGGCACCTCTGGCGCTATCACGCTCTCACCATCTGTAATAACCCATCTGCACATGCTGTTAGGCTTTATTGATCCATCCTCACTTCTGCATTCACATCTTTATTTTTATTTTTTGCAAGCTTTACTGCCTCCAAAGGGTCCCCAAATAATCTAAATCCTGTCCTGAGTAAAATATAACCTACCAAAACATACCGACTTGCATATTAAAATAGCTTTCTACTCACCAAATTGGACTTGCCTTTACCACCTTGAAGTGTAGTTTGTTGGGTTTAGCAGGCAGCCAAAGATGTCAGATGTTGGATTGAGTCACATCTAACGCCAGATTTCTGTGTGTCCTCACAGGTATGTTGAATGTGTGCGAGCGTCTGTGCTTCAGGGCCAGAGTCTGCAGGCTTGGGTGCATGTGAGCATATGACTGCTGTGTAACTGAAAGAGTGTTTGTGTGAAGCTGCCTGAGCTGAAGTCACCTTGACGTACTTCCTTTTAATAGAAAATACATTTTTACTTTTATTTTACATTATGTCTGTAACTTCATGTTAAACCATGGGGGGGGGGTTCTAAAAAGGTTAAAAAGGTTTTTTGTTTCTGGGGGTGAAAGGGCTTTCAGCAATTTGACACTGGTTAATGTAGGGGATATTTTCATATTTGATGTGTCAGTTTTTGCGGCTGTTATCTTTATTAGCTCCGTGTCTAAACCTTGATTTATCCCAGTTTTGGGATATGTTGGAGAGCTCATTCAGGAAGATGTTTTACAGATTTGATCAAATCAAAATCACCAAAGATGACGATGCAGTGGAGAGCGCAGGGCATTGAATGTCTGCCCATGTCACTATAGGCGTTGTCAGGGACGACCCATTTCAGTCTTCAATAACTTTTTTGTTTTGACATCAAACCACCTCTCATGTGTCTGGGACATCCTCTCACAACTTTCACAGCTGTTAGTTTGTGAAAAAGGCCTTAGCAAATCCCTTAGCATCTTTATCAGTGAGCATTTTGCTTTGATATATGCATATTTCGAGGTCTCACAGCTTTCAGAGCTGTTAGACACACCATACTTATTTGAAAAGATAGTATAGATTTTTTTTTAATAACTCTTTTGGTCAATTATGATGTGTGGTTATTTAGTCACACCTTATAACATATAGTCTTTTACATAGAAAAAGGGGCCATTAATGAATATATTACACTAAGAATTACTTTTTCAAATTGAAAAGGTTGATTTTTCTTTTTTTGTTAATTTGAGAGAGGAGGAAAGCGAAACGATAAAGAACAGTGGTGGAGGCTCTGGATGTGAGGCTCCAGGTGGGATTAGGCTCCAGACCTGGTCAGAAAAAACTATTTCTTAGCAACCTCCCTCAACTGAGTATGTTAGTCCAGTTGAATGCAGCACCGTCACTGCTCAGTGCAGCAGCGCAGAGGTCAAGAGGTCAGACCTTGGCTCCGTTAGAGGAGACCAGAGTGATATTTTACTGAAGGAGCTGCAGCTGTGAGTATGATGGAAGTGGAAGTAGGGCTGAGTGTTTTCTGTTTTTATTGAAAAAACGTTTACCAGTAATACTATATTCTGCATACAGGTCTGATCAGAAAAGACCACTCTTTGGTTTGACTGTAATTATTTTTAACTAGTTTGAGAGACATAATTGCATAATGAGTAGCTTTTGTGCAGCTTTTTTCACATTTTTCACCCTCTTTGTGACAAGGTTTTCCATTAACTCCTCTAGCTCCTTTACCATCACTGTTTTTTCTTGCAGCAAGAAGACCAAGAACTTTTGCGTGAGGTTGCATGTGGTTATAAAGTCTGGGTCGAAAAAGATGGTCCTTTAATAGAAATCTGTGAAGGCTGTGAGCGACGGCCCTGAGGTGAGGAGGTAGAGGTAAATCACTGAGGGGATTCACCTGCGCTTGCTTCTCCTATGTAAAGAACAAACTCTGAGGGACTTTCTGATCGTAACCACTGGGAACCTAATTTTACCAAAACGTGGGTCATGGCCGCCTGGCAGTTATCAGCTAGAAGGTCACGGGGGTAAAATGTGAGCTGAGGATGTGAGGTACAGTATATTCAGTTCACATTAGTCACTGGAACCTCCATCCACAGACAGTAATCTTACACCTGCCTGTGCCTGCACTGTAATGCATTATACCATCCGCAAGGAAATGGAATGATGCAATATGCTGCACTACGATTTGTTAGCTCTGTGTGTGTGTGCGTTGCTGTGTGTTAGGCTGCGGTGCTGTCTGCTGAAGAGGAGGAGAAGGATGAATAATAAATGCGGTCTGAAGTTTGGATCCAACGTGTTCAGACTACTGAGCAGAGCAGAGGCCTTTTCTATGGCCGAGCTGCTGCCAATGATCAGATTTGGGGGGATGGGGGTTCGTGTGTGGAGGAGGGGGGTGTGTAGGGGTAATGAATTGGGGAACCAATTCTCGCCTGCCCTCCCCTCTCCCTGCAATGATCTCTCTCTCTCTCTCTCTCTCTCTCTCTCTCACCCTGTCTCTTCCCTCTCCTGCATTCTTTTTCAACCAGCGCGCCTCGCTCCAGTCAGCCTGCGGCAATGTGAGCGTTGCCATGGCAACATGGACCTGCCAAGGACTACAGCGATGTAGAGAGAGAGAGAGAGAGAGAAAGAGAGAGGAGGGGTGCAGCTCATCAATGTCTTAGAGTCCCCCTTTACCTCCCCCAACCAAAAGTGTACACACACACACACACACACACACACACACGCTCTCTCTTCAGGCCACGCTGTTGGAAGAACAAACATCACAAAGGGCTCTAGCCTAAATTCTGCCGCAGAGAAATTGAAACTGCTGCTGGTTCCTCAGTTTCCTCTGCTCACGGGGACATTTCACCTCAGCTGTACATTCCGCTTGAGTGACAAAAATACAAACACCTAAGCAGTGACTGTATATCACCAGGAAACTTCGAATGAACACACGGACGGATGAATTCCCCCCAAATCGCTCACACTCTCGCCTCTATGCTCCGTCCGCTGAGCCAGAGGCCACGTTGGAGGAAAGAAAATTGTGTTTGTTTGGTTTTTTCCCCCTCTGTTATTATAGTTTTAGTCAGATGTGTGTTCATTTTTAAAAGACCAAATCAGTTCAAACTCTGTCCGTCAACATATGACCCAGGCTTTCTCTTTCTCTTCCCTCTCTCCAAATCCAATAAATATTCAAAGAGAATGGACCGTACTGATTCGTAAGGTCCACGGCCCCCTTCTCTGTGTGTGCAGCCCTGTCTCATTCCCAGCTCCACCACTCCAACAAGCCCCTCTGCTGCGACTGACAGTGCGACATGGATCAATATCTGGATGTATGAAGCTCGTCTGCACGAACTGACACGGAGATAGTAATTCTTTTCTTTTCCTCGGTTTTGTCCCAGACAATGGAGGGAGTGGGAAATGTTGCTCGTGTGGTGTCTTTGAGCAAGAACGCGCGTGTGCGTGCGTGTGTGTGACATTGCGGTGTCGATTTGAAAGGCTGCGGCAGCCGTCGACAGATAACGACAATCCTTACCGCACCAGCAACTTGATTGCATACTAATGTTTTTGCATGACGCATCTCTCTCCCCTCTTCCTCCCCCCTAATCAGCCTCCCTCCCCATTTTCCAAATCCTCCCTCTTCCCATATCTCCCTCTCTCCCTGCTCCTCTTATGTATTTTCACGTCTTTCTTTCTTTTCTTCCTTCCCTGCCTCCCTCCTCCCTCCTTCCGTCCTTGTTTTCCATCCTCCCCACCTTGCTCTTCACATTGTGTGGCATTGATGTGGCGCCGAGCTGCTGCTCATATGATCCGCCCACCACCTCTGCAGGAATTCAACTGCACACGCGACAGAAACAAAGAAGAAGTTGCTGCACACTTGACGAACGCAGCAGTAATGTGCATGACAGACAGGTCGCAACTAACTTTTGCATTTTCATAAACTCGGGTAATAATAAAAAATTGTAATTTTTTATTATTGATTGTTTTCAGATGATTGTTGACTCTATAAGGTTATAGCAACATCAATTTGAGTAATGTTTCTGTTTCACCTGATGATTTTATTTCAAAATTCACTCTTTTTTTGTCCTTAACCCAAATATATCACAGTGGCCCATTATATATGTTATGTGTGGATCAGTCATCTCAGCACAGTGGAATCTATGGTTTTCCATCTGAAATCTGTTTGACCCTGCACCCGTTAAATCCCCGGTAGTTGTTAAAGAAAGGGCGCAGGGGACAGGTGAACTAGGAATTCTAAGCCTTGACTCTCGCCACTCTATATGGAGAAGTTGAAAAAAGAATTTGGGGCTCTCGCTGAGTGCTGAATGTTTGAGATTAGCTCTCGTTGATTTTAGGATCTGCGGCCCCATATTTTTTTTTTTCTTTCTTTCTTCTTGCTGCAGTGAGAATATGTAAAGGAGCAAGCTGGCAAGAATGAACACATGATCTTTTCCCGTGGATTATTTCGGTCATACAAACATCTCTGCCTTTCACTGTAAGGTAGCCCAAAGTAGTCATCTTTCTCTTTTTTTTTTGTTGTTGCCAGAAATGGGAGTAATTCTCTTTGTCTGAATCACTTCAGACCACTGACAGGCAGCAAGTCAAATGTTAGAACAGTGTAGGCTGCTGCGAGACAGTGTGATAGGCTGCACGGAGAATCTGTTGCTAGGCTCACTGTGAACAGACCAGTCAAGTCTGACATATGTTTTCAAAGCAGCTCTCTTAGCAGCCTGCTGCAGTTGCCATGGAAACCCCAATGCCATTTCCCCCATTGTTTGGGCCGCTCGATATTCCGAAAGCTTTTGCAGAGTCTTGGTTTATTAAAGCCTGGCAGACCGACGGGGAGAGCTGGTTTAGCGCCGTGTTTGTTGGGTGTGTGCCTATATTCAGCGTGCATGTGTGTGCAATTTTGCGAGAATGTGTGTGTGTAAATGCAGAATGTTTGTTCGCGTAAGTATCTGGATTTTTGGCGGTCTGTGTGCACGTACTCAAGGATGTGTGTGTGTGTGTGTGCGTGTGTGTGTTAGAGAGCAGGGTCAGTCTCAGTCAGAGGTGGTGACAAAGGGGGATGCCCTTCACTTGACCTACACAGCAGACACAGACACGGACTGACTCTGTGCTTCTCTGGTACCAGACACGAGGTGTAACCAGTGCAGCGTTTATGGAAAACAAAGGAATAGAATTTATGAATTCTTTTTTTTTTTACTAGGCTGTATAAATCTATTTTTTATTATAAAGAAAATACTTATTTTAGTCCTTAAATCTTCATCAAACATGTCGGAACTGCTCATGTTTCCCAGTTACACACTGGTCTGCGTTTAAATGTGATTGTGGTTTATGGGCTATGTGAAATCTTTTGGCAGGAGCTAAGCTTTATTCATCATGTTAAAATTATGATAGCTTTTTTTCTGCTAGCTTTTGAGCAGCTTTGTAATGGTGAAAAAAAGGTTATTTTTAAGGCCAATAAAAAAAAATTGTATCATTTAGTTTGTATATAATTTATATGGAAAACAGGAATTTCCTGTCTCCTCTCCTGCATAGACAATAGGAAACACCCTGCGTGTGCAGTTGACCAGCTGTACACTGACTGAAAGACAATCCAGTTTACTTTAGCAGATTATGGGAAATAGTTAATAGGAACTGTAGCAGTCAAGCGCAGCTTCTAGTTAGCCTATAATTGCATACTAAATTACATAGATGATTCCTGAACACTTTATAGGCTTTTTCTCGGGAAAAAGATGATCCTGTAATACATAGCGCTCACCCTTTTTATGGATAAATGACCCAATCATGAATATTTTATTGATAAAAGTTGTACCATTTGAATATTTCAATTATATGACAAATGTTCCAATTTGAGCCGCAGATTAAAGCTCAGTCAGCGACAGGGGTTATTACGTCTGTACAGATATTTTACTGATTTTGTGATCAGTAGTGATACAGTAAACTGTCATGTCTCATCTTAATCAACACCTGGTTGTTAAAGCACTGTTTCCTCATGCAGGCCTATGCACTGTGATGTGTCTTTTTTGCGAACGGCTTGCCCACACTTCAGTTTATAACCTTCCACTGATCCAAGTTTGAGTCCATTGTCGCCACCTGTGTCCATGATGTCACTCTATAGTTCACTGCCTGAAGCGCGTGACCATGGCGACTGGAACAGAGCTTGAACATTAAATTGACAGGTTCACTCGCAGGCTGTGCTCTTCACCACCACATTCCAGCGGTTGCACACTTGCTGATGTTGCAACAAATCTGCCCCGTTGATGTCATGCCTCACCTCGTCTTGACTTGTACACAAGTCCTCACAGAACTCCTTGGCTTATGGAGCCCGCCACTCATTCATCCACCACTCTTCCTTCAGCTACCACGGCCTACCATGACTTGACGCTTACTTGCACGTCAAGTCAAAGAAGTACCACGTCAGCGATGTAACTCAAACCAACCGAATGTCGAGCAAACAGCAGTCACCGTGCAGATATTGTAGAAAGGGACGAATTCTTAACATTTGACATTTGACTTGAAAAGGATGTCGGCATTGAATTCAGTTGGGTTTTAGGTAGAATCATCCTGTGTCGATGCTGCTGTGTGGTGACTGGTTTGGAAGCAAAACCTGAGACACAAAGATGTGTACTTGTATTAGGTGTATGAAAAACAAACTTTGTCAGACAACAGTAAAAAAAACAAAAAAAACCCAACTTGTTTCCCACAGGCTCACTGGACAGTTAATTCACCATGTGTTTCCATTTCCGGGCCTTTCCTCTCTCATGTCCTGCTGACTTGCCGCCTTCCCTCAGTGTCTTGTGTGTGTGTGTGTGTGAGCCCTCAGTCAGACTTGGGTCAGAGTTCAGGTTGCTGGATGAGAGAAGAATTGGCCGTCTGAGGAAGGCTGTCGCTCACCCTGAAATCCTGCTGGGCAGCCATCTGCCTGCGGGTGGAGGCAGACGAACCCTTCTGCTCAGAGTCCTTGAGACCGGGAGTTTGGCAAAGTGGGATTGTTTGTTTCAGATTAATAACACTTCCCCCTCCTCAAGGCTCGATCGGACCATCAGCTTCGGTTGGGAGAGAGTTGAATTCTGAGGCCTTTTTGAAGTTAAAGCGTAATATCCCCAAAATTAATAAAATAAATAGGTCTGATTGCTCCGGACCACCTTTTTAAATATTAATGTGTCACTAAAACATAATTCCTGTCTGCCAATGGAGCTCCTGTTATTTCTGCTGTAATTTGTTGGTCTTCTCATTCTTCTCAACTACATTAGTTATGATTAAATATTCATGAGGACATTGATCCTGCATTACGGTCAAATCAAACCTTGTTTATGTTTATTTGGTTGCACCGATCAATATTTTTTATATGAACAATGGATCTATTGACTGTGTCATCTTAAAGCTGCTATGAGTCTGCAGCGTGACATGTTATAACTAAAGTGCACTCAATAAACATACGTTTTTGTACCGATAATGCAAAATAGCTCCTGACCAAAACTGTGATAAAAAATGCACTGAATCCCCTCCCCAAGGAAAAGCAGAAACACATCCAAAAAATGGAGACATACCGGAATGTTAACGCTTGAAACAAGGACAGAAATTTGTTTTTGTGTGAGGTAAGAAGCTAATGATTTTTATTAGTTTATATCAAAATGTATGTTTTCATCCAATTAATATTTTTTTTCTAAAAGAGGAAGCAATAGTAAGGTAAGGTGAAGGTAAAGGTGCATACATCTGAATAGCAGTATTCTACATCCTCTGACCTCCATCTGTCTTTGCACATTATTAAAAAAAAATCGCTGCCGTTCACAGTAATCTAAAATGGGACTGTGCTCCGTGTGTTATGTAACTCACAGAAATGGGTTAGCATGACAATAGAGGTGTTGCTCCCATAGAGATTGTGTTACCTCCCCTTCATTTCATGCTATGGATAAAAAAAACCAAAATTGTGTTCCTTTCAGATAATGCGGAAGTGTTTCTGTGTAAATGTAATTTGGTGGTAGAATCACATGGATTCAGTGTTATGTACAGGCACAATGTGTTGCCAGAGGAGAAGCAGATAGAGTCTTTTGTTCCTCTCCTCCGCTCCGTGACAGAGGCAGAATATCACGCTGATATTCGTCGACTGAACCCCTCCTCATTCGAGAAGGTCTGCTGCTTTATAAGCTGATTTATGTAAAGGGGGATTAGCCCGATGCTGAGTGCGTTGCATAAATAGTCCCCTTGTATTTCAACTGTCCCATCCAGAAAAGCTCCACTGCCCCTCCGGGCTTCTATTTTCATGGAGCAAAGTACACTCACTTGACCCGTGACCTCCGCAACAAGTGGCTCCGTCTGAACTGACATGATTTCATTTTGCTCAAGCGCTGCCCACAGAGCCAGCTGTCCATGTTCCAGGACTCTGCGAGGGCATTTTGAAACAGGCAGTTGCCCAAAACGGAACCAAAAGGGTCAGTGGAGGTCTTGACATTAAACAATTGTGCTGTAACCGGACAATCAGGGGTTGGAATCACCAGACAAGATGGAAAAGACACTGTCGGGTTCATGCAAGGGTTGGCAACCAAAAACTATAAGATAAATATTTATTGATGACCTAAACTAAACTAAAAGCTAAATCAATGTTGGAAACCAGAACTCTGGTGAAATGTCATCAGCAAATAAACACTACAATGATAATGTGAAAGACGGCCAAATTTTATTCAACTGCTTCTGTGGAATCGCACTACATTCTCGGATTTGTAAACCATAGTTCCCTCTGCTGCCCCGAATATCTCCTGTTTCCTTCTCGCCGGTCTGTAGCAACACACCAATGTGGCCATCGTATTCCTTGAAACAGCCGCCAGTCATTGTTGGTCAGAGTGTGGCCTCATACATCACGTCCAACCAGGTCAGAAAGGTCTCAACAAGGCCACAAGATCATAATAATAATCCATCCACCCACTGTCTGTACCGTTAATCCCTCGAGGGTCAAGTGGGGGCTGGAGCCAATCCCAGCTGACATTGGGCGAGCGGACAGGTCGCCAGTCCATCACAGGGCCAACAGGGACAGCCAACCATTCACATTCATTTCAGAGTCGCCCATTAACCTCTTTGGACAGTGGGAGGAAGCCGGAGTACCCGACACACTGAAAGGCCCCGGTCAGCTCGCAGGCTCAAACTCCCACAAACCTGGTCCTTATGCTAAGCTAAGCTAACCGGCTGCTGGTGATATGAGAGTGGCATCAATCCTCCGATCTAAGTCCCTGCAAAAAAAGAATGAGTGTATTACATGTACTGTCTGATGCAGAAGCCCCCCCCCCCTCTAATAAATTATGTTTGATTCCATCAGTACTACTGTTTAAACGTAAGTATGTATTTGCCAATTAAAAGATGATCAATCTGTGTTTCTACAAGCGTTTTCGTCCAGGTGGTACGTTTCATCATCCACTGTCGAGGAGAGGAGACGCTTCAACAAACTGGCTGCCAACTCATGTGTATACAGAGCATTCGATTTAAGACTTTATCTCCTATTCCTCATGTTTTTGTGGAGACCTTTTTATTTCTCAACCTAATAAGCGATTATTTTGTTGCCCATTGAGATTTGCTTTGTTGCATTTAGGGTCCAAAACCCTTAAATCTCGTCTGCCTGGCCCGGAGGAATAAAGAAAGCTTCATTCCATCCCTCTTTATTTTGGAGCACTTAGCCTGATCAGATTATCGTTCAGTTATTAAAGGACTCAGGACAGTAATAACTTAAAAGCAGAGCAGAAGAATGCAGGAATTCAAGGTTAGTTCAAGTTCACCAAACCACTAAATCTGTCTCGTATCCCACTCTGTCCTGACATTTATTCACTTCCTTTACTGTCCATCGTTACGGTGGAGGAAGGAGAGAAGGAGGGAGACACGGAGGAGAGGAGACAAGCGGAGATAGAGGGGAGGAGGGGAGAAAAGACGGGATGACGAGACTGAGGCAGAGATGAAGGATAAGCGGAAAAGCAAGGGAAAGGGGGAAGAGGAAAGAGGATGGATGGAGGGAGTGGAAGAAGGGAAAAAAGGACAAAGAATGAGAGGATGGTAGGAAGGACAACAAGAAGAAAAAAAGGATGTAAGGATGGACTTTACATTTTTTTGGTTTAGGCAAAATTATAAAAATGATGTCGCTGTCCAAATTCATATGGACCTGA
The DNA here is from genome assembly GCF_022379125.1 of Scophthalmus maximus. Taxonomy (NCBI): domain Eukaryota; kingdom Metazoa; phylum Chordata; class Actinopteri; order Pleuronectiformes; family Scophthalmidae; genus Scophthalmus; species Scophthalmus maximus. Next base: position 5,793,800 of record NC_061525.1, read on the forward strand.
CTTTAATTAACTTTTAATTCTTATAATCGAAAGCTGCTAAAGGTGAATTCTACCCCTGAGCCACCTCGTGTTGACCCTTCATCTTACCCAAGAAAATGCATTAACCACAATTCTGTCAAAATCAAAGAGATTTGTTTGGGCGAGACAGATGGACAGACAAACGATCCCATCTCTTTTACCTGCCGATCAGTTAGGAACAACAAGCACAACAAACAAGAAGTAACTTTCAGAGAAAGAACTTACTTGTGTGTGTGTGTGTGTGTGTGTGTGTGTGTGTGTGTGCGTGTTTTTTTTGTTCCACTGCGACTGTGATGTGAAGCAGCCCGAGGGCCGGTCAGGATGGCGCTCTGCAGTTTCTCTGCTCTCTGGCTGACTTCCATACATCACGGAAGGTCTAATCTCTCCCGACAGGGGTTGGCGTGATGTTTGGGGCCGGGGTCTCAAAGACAGGTGGATAGTCCACCCCGCTGGGCAGAGCTGAACGTGTTGAGAGGCGGCTACACTGTGATTAACAAGGACTCCAATAAGACACCTGCAGCTGGTTCCTTTTGGTTCCCACAGCAGGGGCACTGGTCATAAAAAAATGATAGTTTCTTGGTTTTCTTGCCTCCAGCAAGGCTTGCACAATACTTTTTCATTTTTCAAGCCACCACTGCATTTATTATTAATGTAACTTAATTTTGGAAAGGGCAGCCAAAAGGGTCGCGGATGTGCACAGCCCATGAAATCTAGATGCTGAACCAACTGAGATAAAGAACAGTTCACAATGTTCCTTTAATCAAATTTAAATAAAGGAGGCAAACGGACCTATGTTATTTGGCATCCAGAAGTATTAGGGAAACTATTTGTACCATTATAAAAGATATACTTCATTGTAATAATGTCTATCCAATACAGATAAAATGCAATTGTGTATATGAATCATTTGATTATATTATTGTGATGACATCTGTTTTTGTTCGTAGTTAAAATGAGACGATCTCAGTGAAATTTGGTGAAGACGATGTGAATCTTATTGTGTCTGTTTTGGTGCTACCACCGGAGGGCGCCAACGCGGGACATTTTGTCCTTATTACACTTTATCTAAAAGAAGATTGATAAGAGTTTAAGAACCTGCGTCAAAATGCAAACATTGCAAATGTGCCACAGATGTATCACTTATGAGTCAATTGATTCTCAGGACAAAAGCAGAATATTCAAAACACCACGTCTTACAGGTCCTGCTAAACGAACGAACAACAGAACAGGATGGGAAACATAATGCAGTCCTACACATGGATTTTCCTGTTTGGCTAACTCGTGGTTTTCCCACCATATGCATGGAGCAGTACATTTTGTTTTTCAAATATTTTTATGTGGAGATGGCATATCCCAAAAACTCACAGCGTGGGTTACGAGCCATTTGATCGAGTGAGAACCATTTTGGACCTGTGAAGAACCGCGTTGTTCTCAGAGTGCGGGATGTGAGAGTGGAGGGCTGCTGGCTCACTCAGAAACTGTGGAAAGACTAATGTGTCCTGGTGGGCTTATGTGCTCCGCAGGGCCAGGGGGTGAAGAAAGTTGTTGCCGTAAAAATTGAACTGCACTTTGTGTCGGATATGGACTAGATAAAAAAAAAAAAGGCTATAATGTCAAATTCACTGGATTGATCTATCGGGACGATCTGGGAGGGAGTGCAGCACCATCTTGACTCCTGGATGTGTGATTCAAATAAATCATGGAGTGCAGCAACTGATTTGCATTAACAAAAAAATGTATATACAATAATGCATTTCCATTCTTTGTACATAATGGAAATACTGTGTACCCTTTATCTTTTACTGCTTTTACACATAAAGTACACAAAGTGGTCCTCCGTCCCTCATCCTTGTCCTTCTTTTAGGACAAGGACGCAGTGTATTCACGCCAGAGCAAAGATTGGTGACGGTTGTACAGAAACACCCCTACAGTATATTCCTGAATACACTGTATCTATTCATTTTTGACTGTGTTTATTATTATTTGTTGGTGTTATTGCACATTTCAGAAACATACTGTGATATTCTCTCGATCTGTCATATAACCCCCCCCCCCCCCCCCCCCCCCCACACACACACACACACACACTGCTTGTGCACTGCTTTCACAGTTCATATTTTCATCTTCATACGATTGCCCACAGAAGCTACCAACAGTATATGCTCATTATGCTAATGAGTCCTCGTCGGCCCACACAGCAGCTCTGGATGTTGCACTTTGATTCAGGCGCAGCAGCACAACACAATTTATTTTTTCCCCCCTTTTACATCGCATGTTAATCCTGCACCGAAGCTGCAGAGGGTTTGGTTCAAATCACAGCCAGGTTAAGCAAACCTTTTTTTTTTTATTATCTCGCTGTGCGGGGGAACATTTAACAAACGATACATGATCACATGTTAGTAAGTGGTTTATTATTGAACTGTGGAGGGGTTCGAAATTTCCCTCACGGTAGTCTCGACACTTCATTGACACTGCAGGGTTATAGAACGTCTTTGCTTTTTATTTGAACTGGCTCTAAATGCTACGATACGTGTTAGCCTCCGTGCTGATTGAGACCAAAGCGGAGTTGTGACTTTCTTGTTGCTATTTTAAACCATATTTGTCGCATTATTTGACACCTTCAGCTCCCAAACTACGACCATGACCATTACACAACCGTCAAACACATGTCCATTATTGTAACCATGACAAAGAAGAACGTTTTCAATTTTTTTTTTAACCCAAACTATGATCTTTTCCTGAATCCTAATCAAACTGTGACCACTACCTTAATCATTGTTGTTATAATAAGGAGGTTTGGTATACCTGCCCTATTCGGCTATACTGGTTGCTAACTTTAAGGAAATGAAACAGGTGAGCTTATATCCTTTTTTTTTGTGGAAATGAGAGGCGTGTTGGTGGCGTGGTCCTTGTTATAAAACTTGCTGTAAATGTGTCTTACCTTCGGTGCAACCTGCTCCACTTTCTTTCCTGAAAATATTGCAAGAAAACACAAGGTAGAACAATATGGAGTATTAAAAGCTCTGTGGAGAAAAAAAAAAGAGGCAGGAGAGAATACTCGGATAAATTGTATTTTTATGTGGTTTGTAAATAATAATAAAAACCAGAGCGCAGAGAAGAGAGGAGCTTCTTCTTTGCTCTCTGGTTTGGCTGCCGACCATAGTAAAATCAGCTAGACACATCGAGCACTGCACTGGCTTGCCGCTTTTTGTACCGTAGAAAATGTATTTATTAAAGCATCGGCTGTCGGACAAAAAGAAAGAAGAAGAAGAAACTACAGCTGCAAGATTGCAGAAACATATTATGTACCATAAAATTGATAAAGAAATCACTGTACACGCTACAGTGCTTTTTAAATCACAGCTTTTGCGGTGCAGTTTTTAGTACTCATGGTTTTATAAATATGGTTTTATATATATATGTATATATATATATATATATATATATATATCTTTACATACGATAAACATTCAGTAAATCTCAAATGTGTCTTCTTTTTGGAACGTTATGGATATAGATTTATATCAAATACTGTATTTCTGTAAGTTTGAGTTAGACATGTTATCACAGCAGAACAAACAGCGTAAAAAAGTACAATCATTGTTCAGTGTTTAGCTCAGCCGACTGGCGCTCTGTAAATTAGAGAAGAATCACAGATCAAGGACAATGAGCATTTCAAAATGATAGGATTCAAAGATGCTGTGGGAATAAAGATGTCTACATGTCACATACAAACTCTAATCTCATTTGTGCAATCAGCTCACTAATGTTTCGTTAACAAGTGTGTATTTCAGGTTTGAGTCACTTCAAATACTCACTGCAGGTAAATGTGCCACTGTTTCGGGACACGTTGAGTGAAATGCAGCTTCGCTGCTTTACAATCGCATTATTTCAGATTGAAGACAGGAGGGAATTTTAAATCAGGGTTTAACAAACAATCTTAAAAATCCCCTTTGGCTCAGTGACTTTGTGTGGAAAAACTTACATTTCTCTGAATTGTAAAATCTGCATACTATGGACACACGTGCAACCGGAATAACATGCCCTTCTTGTAAATATATAGTCCTTTTTAAAATACAATAATTCAAGTTTTCTGTAAATTACAAATTGTTTTTACTTGCCCAAAATATCCATTGTAATTCAAAATCTCATTATGTTACAAATTATATATATATTTTATTAAACTCTGAGAGAATTGATGTTTACATTTCATATAAAACATAAAAAAAAACTGCTTTCTTTCGAAGCACAGGCTGTTTGACATTAAATAGCTCTTTAAAAAAATGATGCCTGGTCTAGCCCACGAATCTTCTTCATATCACTTGAAGGGTTTTATTCCAAAAATACTAAATGAACAGAACAATGCTAAATGCAGCGTCCAATTAGCTTTGCTGGTGATCAAAATGTTGCCATGTGTCTTCGCAGAAAGGCAAAGAAAAGGCAGAAAAAACACCTGTGCATTCATCCTGACAGCAAGTTTTGCTCATGATGGATTCAACGTGAAGCTCTGCTGATTTTGTAATTCTCAGCCTGGTAGAATATCTTTCATTTACAAATACATTTTGTGTGCAGATTTCGAATCATCAGATCGTGAGTCACCTTTCTATAATCTGTCTCTCTGGTCCAGTCTTGAAATGACCTGCATGCAGGGCAGGAATGGAGCATTTCATTTGACCAAATCGCAGCACTCGCGCTGCCTGGAAGCGACACACCAGTTTGAAGATGAATCTGCCATCTGCAGTTTTACTTACACATTTCGGATTTGTTGATTAATTCATTTTTTCACATCAAATTTAAATGAAACCCGTTGGAATGAAACCCTTCAGGCAAACACCCCTCCTCGCTTGTGGATTCAATTAGACCGCGTTGCCCAGCATGTAAATTGCAGGGGATAGAGTGATTGTGTATCTTTAAGATTCCAAACATCTGCTGTTTATGCTGACAAAAGCTCGACCACGGCGGAACTCGAGGCAAGCTGTCGGAGGAGAGGGAGAGAGGGGCTGACGGATTTAAAAAAGAGAGGGAGACTGAATGGGGGCAGGGAGTGAATAATAAAATTTGAATAACAAATGAATGATGAATATAATTGTCTTTCAGGTAGAATGTCACTGATATCATTGGTTGGGTGAAGACACTTCACAGTTGTCGGACAGAACAACGCAGATCTGCAGAGTCCCAGCAGATTCTCTCACTGATGCCTGTGATTTCCATAAATGGAGGATAGTTTGTTCGGTCACGCCTGTCCACCATGTCGGGGCCCGGGGGGTAACGGACTCAACCCGAGCACTGAGCCTGTTTGTTCAGCTCTAACTGAGCAGGGTTTTAAACGGTGGTTGTTTAGTGTTTAAATGTGCATGCACAATTACAATTAAGTCAAATATAAGTGCAGATTTTCTCTGTCTGTTATGTGTCATTAAATCAATTTTATTGCAGCCTAAACCATTTAGAGAGCTGCTATGGGAAAAAGAATGAGAGACAAGTGATGCACACACACACACACACACACACACACACACACACACAATAATTACATTTGAGAGCTTCCTCACTGGTTTTATCTCCATCTATAATAAATAAAACATATAAATGCACCCCGACACGCACACACACACAGGTTATTATCCCTGATGCCATTTGCTGCATGTATTTCCTTGATATTCTCTGCTGATGACTTTTCTCTCCATTCACTCCTCCCTCCCCCCCCTCCCCCTAATTCCACCTGAAGTATATTTTCCAGTTTTCCTCCAAGTGCGTTTGTTCAGCGTTAAACTTTTCTCCAATTCCCCCGACGTTCTCCACTGCAGCAAGTGCATTTCTGTCAGTAACTTCTCTATCCTTTTTACCATTTAGCTTTTTCTCTCGTGTTTTTATGCTCTCCTTGTGGTCATATCGTATATATCTAAACAGATTCTTCTTTCAGCCATATTTTTGGCCTTGTTTTCCTTTTTTTTAGTAGTAACTCTGTTAGTTATTAGTAATTAGTTATTGACAGTAAGTCTTTAGTTGCTATCATTACTTTCTTTAAGCTTGTGATTGTGTTTAATCATTTTCTAAACAATTTAATACAGAATTATTCTTCTTGGAGGGTAGAATCATGAATATGTGCCTCCTTGACTTGAGCTTAGCAAAACCTTTAAATCTTGAAATAGCCAAGAAGAAATCTATTTTTTTCCCCTTCATAGCTGCTTCTAAGACTGTTACCCTGGAAGAGCCTTTTATGCGTCTTCCTCCTGCGCGTGCAGCGCTTGAATGCTCACACGTCCCTCTGGCGCTGCAATTCCACTCTGCTACAAAGTCGGCTCGTGGCTTTGCTGCATTAAAATGCCTCGTTTTTTCGAGGCCAAAAATATTCGGGGCCACAGGCTCTGAATTATTTTTTTTCCCAAGCCCTGAATGATCCGACCTTCTGAAGTATCGTGACGAGGCTTGCGCTGACATTGACCCACCAGTGCTTGGACCGATTGGCCTTTACTCACATTCTGGCTTTAGTTCTCCCAGTGTGGATGTATCCAGCATGAACTTGGGTATCCAAGCACTAACTGGATGCGCTGAAAAAGAGGTTTGGTCGCGTTTCATCGTCATCGCTCCCTCCACTGTGAGTAAAACAAGCAACGCATGCTCACTGATGGGTTGCTCTTGCTCCTCCACCAGGAACAAGGAATACTCTGTGGGACTCATTACATTACTAATTTATGCTAATAAATGTTTACCATTTAGAGGTGGGGGCCGACACCTCACTTGTTAATGTTGCACTGCCCCCTGAATCCTAGCGCGCTGGTTTTAAAGAGGGTCTTCCCCAAGGGACAGTGAGTGAAGCCGGGCGAGAGAGACCAATGCATACTGGACGTATGCGCGGTCCCACAACATAAATAATTTGCTCTAATGCTCTCTATGTTCAACTTATCCCCGTATGCCTGCCTGCATTGTGCAATTACGATGTGTCAGTACTTTCAACACTGTGGATGTGGAACGGCAGGTTTATAAAAAACGAGTGCTCGGGATAAGGGGGTTCCTGGTTTCAAATAGAATCAAATAATAAAAATTCCTGACAGGTGGTTTCACCATTTCAAATTTGAATTATCGTGTTTGATTACCCTACAATGAAATACCGTGCACCGTGGGTTTGTTTTGAAATGTGTTGGAAGGCGGCGACAGCGCTCCGGAGATTTCTGAGCCTCCAAAGAGGACAGAGACGGAAGTGTGGTCGTATTTGGGTTTTAAAAGAGCGCTGGGGGAAAACTCCACAGCGGAACAGGCAGAAACACTGCCGAACGTGGATATTCAGAACGGGGGAGAATGTCATGGTTTATCTGTCTAACTTCCTGACGGCTTTTCAATACTGTAAGCTTGCAGTGTTACAAACGTAAAAACCCCACGTGTTGTTGTACTGCTAATTGCGTCTGCGGATTCCTTTCACCCATTGCACAAAATAACACATTATGTAGTTTAGTCACCCAGCCAACATATTTTTATTCATCTGATCTGAAAGATCTGAAACACTAGACTGCGACAAGACTCTTGTGTCAATTGTTGGGCCCATTGTGACTGTTACCATCCGTCCACTCATTTGTATTTATGTAAATTGTGCACAGGGATATTGCGTATACTCAAATGCTACACAAAGGATAGACTGTGTGATAACTGCTAACCGTGATCATTTTTGGTCACTGTAATGGGGATATGAAATCATCTCTATACACTGTTACAGTACGATGTGTGTGTTTTTTCCAGACTACGTTTTAGTTCAAATGCTCTGTAACCTGCCGGTGGACAACTCAAAAGAACTGGCCTACTTAGAAGAGGTGCCACAACGAATACCCACATTAATCCTGAGAAACAAGGCCACAGTTTTATATTCCAAAAGAATATAATATGCAGTGCCCACAAAGGCACAGTATGCTCACAGAAATATAGGGCACATGGGCATTGGAATGACATTTTCTCTCTGCAAGAAGCAGATTCCCATTTCCACCTCACTTCACAGGGACGACCTGGGAATTCCTGTGAGCATCTCCTCTGGGGAGTATTCTCAGAGTTCAGATAAACCAAGAAACATGTAAATACATAGTGGAAAAGAATAAATGAGGACGGAGGGAGGGAAATCAATATACAGCCTCCGGGAGCAGAGGTGCGCTACACGCAGTAGCAGGTACTTTGTTAGTGCTGAGAAAGAAAAAATAACCAGCTACGAGTGTAGCACGACTTGAAAAGTTGTAAACATAGACTTCTCCTGGCTGAAATATTTGATCTGAAGATCAATCAAATGACTTTAAGGGTCTGTGGTTTCAGTTAAAGTCAGGGTTTTTACATTTCTGGGAGCTTTTCATGCTTGCAGTGGCGGTGTGACAGTACGAGCACCGCCCGGGCGCCCTACTTTCAGAGATGTCTGTGATCCATATGTTGGTGCGAGGCGTTCAGGAGCACTGCTAGTTTATCATGGTAGCTGTCACCCGGGCTCCTCTGTGGCTCCTCTCAGCTGCTGCCTCTGTAAAGGCTGGAGCTGTCTGCACAGAAGTAGGGCAACAGTGAACTGAAAAAGAACCAAACTGTTCTGGGGACCCACAGATTATTGTACACTAGTTAATGCAAATTATAGATCTGTCCAATTACATTGGATTAGAGTACTTTGTGTAAACATTTATGTAATAAAAACATAATTTATCTTATTAACGGAGATAAAACATTTTAAATCATGCTAATCTGCTGAAAAAACACGCTTCTCATGATGCTTATGGACGCGATACCGAAATTTATTCTGTATTTTAATGTAGGAACAGGACTTTCTTGTTTTCGAAGGCCTTCTTTTTGTTTTCTTCGCATTCATTCTGCCGCAGCGTTTATTGTTTTGATGATGCAAGCTGTTTCTAGAGATCTAGGTTCACTGTCCTCGCAGCGGTCGAGCTGCATAATGCACGACAGATCTTCGATACATCCCCTGCATTTGTGTTTCTAGCAGTACGCGGCTCGAGGCTTTAAAGCCATATTCTTCCACAAAAACACAATTTCCACCCGTCTTAAGTTATGAAAACAACCCTGAGCAACTTACCTCCCGTATCCTCAGAGGTCTCTGTGGCTCTCACAGAACCAACAACACCTTTGGGAGCTGAGCTAAGGCACATTTGCATTCATCACAAACACCGGAGCGCATGTCAGAGCACATTTTAGGAACCGTCGGACAGATGAGGAGGGAAAGCGGGGAAGCGCACCGGCAGAGAGCTTCCCTCCGCATTTTAATCCTTTCAAAAGACAATTCAAAACAATAATACACCGAGACAAGGTTTTGACATATGAAAGCATTTTTTGGAGGCAATACGTCCTCAGAGACAGAAATAATCTTATTGACTCAGTTGGTCAGACAAGGACATGTGCAGAGCCAAAGACGCTGATTATTAAGTCAATGTACTTGTTGTAAGTTAGTCTCTGAATATATAAGTGAGCTGATATGAGGAGAAAGCTGCAGATTTCTGCATCTCCAAACTGCCTCGCTCCAAAGGACATGGAGGGCGTGTTAACCCCCTGTGTGCCTGGATGTTCCCTTTAGATCTGTGGGCGGAGCTTAGCTGGTTATAGCTAGATCACAACTGGTGACTATGGTGACCACACGCCGTCAAACAGTCTACCAGTTGAGTTCAGACAGGAAACGTGCTTGCTGATTGTCTTTTATCAGAAGGCTTTTATGAATGTTTGACATATGCCCTGTTTTATTTCTGTGTACGAAACCTCTGTTGGATTCCAATTCTTTCCCTTTCGGCTAAGCACTCGGCTAGTTTTGGTACATTTTCGCTCAAGTTGTTACATTCAGTTCAGTACAGAACCAGGTCCATACAGCACTGTCAATGCCTTTGCAGACATTTATTTGTAATTGTTTTCTGTGGCTTCAACATGTGTGTATTGATTAACAGCGGACTTCTGAAATTCGCCCAGATTCTGTGTGTCCCAGAATGGGAACAGTTCACATTTTATGCATAATCAGGCCAGATGATGGCTCATCCCCCATCTCCTCTCCGCTGCTGGTCTGTTTGCTATATGCTTCAGTCTATTGTTACTGAGCCAGTAGACTCTGGTTCTTTTGGCTCTGCGTGTAAGGTTTTACATCATCCAGCGGGATTATTTTTGCTCCTTCGGCGCATCAGCCTCCGAGAAATGAAAAAGGAAATACAATCTCCCTTTTACATATTACGATGACAGTTTGATTGTATTTTGCTGTTGTTTATATTTTTCACTGTCAACCTTGTACATATGTAGTATGCGTGAGTTTACTAGGAAAAAATATAGTTGTAAAGAAAAGTTTCACCCCCTTTTTTGTCTTTTCTTGATTGCGGATACTTTTAGCTGCCTGGAAGACCCATGTATTTGCTTGTTTGCCGTGATCTAACTCATCAGGAGTGTCCTGCAATGTGCACTCTGTCATACACACTATATAAAAAAAAACAAACCCACCACATAAAACCAGTGACCTTCTTGCTGGAACCTGGAGGAACTTCTTTAGTATGGAGAAAGGTGTGTGGGAAGAGTGACAGGAGGTTGGTCGGACCATGCTGTGAATTGTGACTCCATTTCCCTGGGAGCTTTGAAACCACAGCTCAAAACGCCACTAGCCGCTTAGTCGATGGCATGAAGAGGGCTGAGACGATTTGGCCAGAGGTCGCAGGAGCTGATTGGCTGGTTGGTGGAATCATGGTGGATGCGGGGGTGCAGGTGTTTGTTGATCAGATGACTCTGGTGCACAGGAGGATTGTGGGTAGATGGATATGTCAGAGAGTTGAACCCCACCCCTTCTTGATTGTGATGCCTGTCGTAGGGAAAACGGCGATGTGTGAAAGTGGATCAAACCCTGGTTGTCTTTAAACTCTTGACCTTCGCTAACAACCCGAACTAAATCGAGCCCTCCTCGAAAGCCTCCGAATATCTGAGTGGAAGCACATTACCAGGCGCCATGTTGGATCAACTTACCTCTTAACAGCGAATCTACTGCATTATCCAAAGCCTTTCTTGGCACTGATTTTAACAAACAAATGTGCGAGGGCTTACTCCTGAAGACTAAAGATGTTACTTTGCTTCAATGGTTTATTTTACCCATAACCATGTACAAATAAACAAAACCTTTACAGCTTTGTATGGTCACACATTTAGCATTCATTGGTCCATAAGCACTCCTCACGGCGACATGAAAACACTGTTATAAGACAGCGACATTGATTTTCCAACATCGGCGTCTCAACGTTGCACTGACGTCACAAATGTACCATCCATTCTAACAATTTCATTGCAAATCAAAATAGTCACATGCAATGATTGAAAAAAATTACATTACCTCATGTCACATAGAAAGTAAGCGAAAAGTTCCATCACTTAGAAATGAGTACTCTTCAGAGAGTTGTCTCTCTCTCTCTCTCTCTCTTTTTTTCTTTTAAAGTCCTAGACATTCTTTCAACAGCGTTGTTGGTCTCATTTGGGTTGTAAACATTAGTTACAGTGCCTAGCTTCCTTCACCTGGCTGGCTGTGTAGCGTCTCTCAAGAGAATTGGTCAATCAATACTATCAATCAACTGATCGAGAGGAATTGGTCAGTGGTCAATCAGTTGTACAAGGAATTTCTGGTGCGAGGACATGATCGTCTTTGGGCTCAGTTCGGGGCAACAGGACACCAGCGAGAGACTGGAGAACAGACTGAACAGTAGATCTATATAAGACACCCTGAGATTCACGACTACATCTCCTTCGTCTGTCACCCCTTCTCCCTATCCTCACTCTTCCTCTATTTTCTTCTTCTATGGAACGATCATAGTCAGGTGGGCGTGGCCTCGGCAACTGAGGAAGATGGTTGGTTGGTTGGTTGGTTGTGGCGGAAGCCGGTTGCAGCGCAACTGGCTCCTCGGTGGTTGGCATGGAGACAGGTTAAGGTGGATTCTGACCTGGTAAGGTAGTATGCAGCACGTACAGTAGTATGAACAGTAGAATGTAATATGGAGCTCTGGGGAAAATATCTGGATTTAAAATGGTTTCAAACTGGTCTGAGAATTAATGAACACAAGTGCGCCTCATGCCGGTTAAAGGGTCAGTTCATCCAAATTGTACCAACATGTGGTGTCAAGTTATGCAAATGCCATCTGTTTGATTACTTTCACCATCCCACAAAAATGGGATTTTATTTCTAGTGCAGTGGAGTCTGGTTTACCCAGAGCAACAGGGACAGAGATATTGGTGCAGACATTTTGATGTAGGATTTCCATGCTGTGAGCACCACACACTGAAGACCAGTCACCTCCACTGTTTTGGGCTGGAGGCAGATACGTCTAAACCTGGACAAACAAACACTTATTCCAGGGTGAACTGACCATTTAAAAATTTGAAATACTAAAAACTTGAAGTGTTCTTGTTTTTTTTAAAGCATCTTAAGGAGAGCCATGTTACATTTATAAAAAAACAAACATGTTATAATCAATCAAAGATTGAAAACGACCATAATGAAACCAAACCAAGCGCACCTCAAGTTTGAACACTTGAACGTCCATTCTAGATGTGTATTTATCCCCAGATCTGTCGGTATGTAACAGTAGATTGTGACAGTAGTATGTTATCGATGGAGAAACATCACATGGGGCTGACGTGGTGTGCAGCAAAGGATGGCGCAGGGGAAGGCGGTAGTGGTGGACAGTGATTGGTTGATTTGGTTGGTCAGGTGACTGAAGGGGGTTATGGACAGTCGAGTTGAGTCAGATCACATGATGAGGGTTTGCAGCTATAACGTCAGGAGGTTCCATTGGGAAGTATGGAAGCCTGACAGGTTTTAGCTTTTGGTGGACACTGGACAAAACACCCACCCGAACCCCCCGCTCTCACAGAGCCAGCACGCGCACATACACACACACACACACACACACACACACACACACACACACACACACGTAAATATACACGCATTCATACACAAGGGAGTGGACAGGGACATGGACATGGGGACACACACACACAAACCATATTTTACATAGACACACACAAACACACAGCTTAAGTTAATTTACACTCACGCACACGGTATATTCATGATGACACAATAATTCCGAAACAGTTTATCACACAAACCCACATTCACTACACACACACACACACACACACACACACACCCTGAGTCACACAAGCGCACACACTCTTGCCCACCCCCAGACTTGCGATGTGTTACTGTGATGATGCAGAGTGTGGTGGAAGGTGAAGAATAAGACAACGGAAGACAGGTGATGCTAAAATGAACATTTATAATGACTGCTGTTGCTGTCGCAAAATAAGAATCCTTAAAAAAAGACCTCATATATATTAGCACTAGATTGCCCACTTCACTGGTAATCCACAAGTCAAGAAACACAACTCACTAGGTTTTTTTTTTCTCTTTACAAACACAATGCTACAATTACATTAAATATTGAATACTCTTTAAGTCAGTTAATGAATGTTGTTAAAAGCAACCACTAAAATACTAAAAAAATAAAAACAAAACAATAATAATATTAATTCACCTTTTTTCCAGTCGTTCCCTTTTTCTCGTTGCGTTGTTATTTATTAATAGTGTAATAATAATAATAGTCTGAGAAATAAATAGCTCATGTGGTGTTCTCGGGGCAAATGGGGGCAGGCAGCATAAATCAAGAGTGGAGCTCAGAGCAATGTGATGAGATGGTGGAGTCTAATCTCGCGTTAATACTTTCAAAATGTCTCTGATGTCGAGGTGATATATGGAGATATGCACAGGTTTGGTTTCTGCAGGCAGCAGAATGTTTGAGTGGCACCTGCAGGGGTTCATCATCCCTAAACTATCGTTCTATTTCATGTAAACTAGGACTGTATTGCACAAAAGTTAGCAGCTCAGCTTCCTCATTTTTTTTTTAGCCCGGGAGGAGCTTAGTCACTATTTATTTTTCTCTTAGTTTCCTCTGTCCACCTCCCTGGGGTGTTTTTTCCTTCTCTCCAAACCTGGAGGAGCCACGTCGAGCCGCTTTCCACGATGATATGTCTCTAACACGACCAAGCGTTTGCAATAACTATGGCTCGATGATAAAAAGAAAAAAAGATACTAGCGCCACTACGACTCACTGTCAGGAAAACACCAACGAATGCACAGAAACAAGCCTACGTTGAGAATGGCTCGGACTACTTCTCAAGGGTTAGTATTATTCATTTGATGAGCACAGTTATCTAAAGAGTTTGCCGGCCGACATGGAAGCTAAACAGCGAATACAGTAGGTAAAGTAACACTAATAACGACGGCACAGGTTAACACAGTAGAACTAGAATAGCCGATTATACAGGCAGACCTAACTATTGGATAGAGAGGATGAAAAGTGTAATGGTCGTCTACGGTGTCCACTAGTTCCTCATTATGCTGCCAGCCCCTTACTGCTCAACACTTTCTCTCTTTACAGCTCAGCAAGAAATCTGACAAAAATATTTACAATGCGAGAGAAAAAAAATGAAATTGTGGAGAAACAGTTGTTTAGAGTTTTTTTTTCTTTTTTTTTTTGTTTGTCTGCATTTCTTTCTTTTTTTTGGATGTTTTTTTTCTCTTCCTTTCGTGTTTTTTTTGTTCTTTTTTTTCCCCCTTTACATCTCAGAGAATTGTCCCCGATGATGAGCAACAAACAAACAAACAAAAAAAAATCCCCAATCGTATATCAGCTAGCATTGCACAGTCTCAGAGAGGTTTTGGGTATGGAATGGAGAGTTATCTTCCAAACAGTTGGATGGACACAGAAGGGGGGTTGGAGGAGAGAGAAGGTCAATAAAGTTCATGAGGGTGTGAAAGTTCAAAAAAGTTCAAGAAGACAGAGGATGGCTGCGCAGCTGACGGTGCGTAAACACTCCCCACACCACCGCATGGAGGGGGGGGGGGGGGGGGGGGGGGGGGGCAGTGCGTGTGTCGGCGTGCGTGGTTTGGATGTTAAACAACAACAAAAAAATCATCATTAGAAAATGGAGTTTTTGAATCTTTCCCATTGAGAAAAATCAAATGGAGCGAGAGCAAGAGAGGAGGGGGGGTAAGGAGAGAGAAAAGGTGAGGGGGGGGGGGGGGGGGGGGGGGGGGGGGGGGGGGGGGGGGTAGAAAGAGGGGGAGGTGAGGAGAGTGAAAGGTGCCCCCAACACTATGGCACACAATCAATGAAGTCCCACCGGCTGAAGAGATGACAGAATTAGGAAAGCAGCTGGCATGAGCGGTAGGGCTTTTTTTTTTTTTTTTTAGGTAGGTTGAGAGGCAGGACAGTAGGTAGGTAGCCAACCTGCAGAGGGGTTAATCCTTCTGTGGGGGGTGGTGAGGAGGAGGAGGAGGAGGAGGAGGAGGTGGTGGTGGTGGTGGTGGGGGGGCAAGGTGCTGTTCAGTTGAGGCGTCATGAGCGACATCATGTTATGAGGGCGGAGCATGCTGGCTTCATGGGTGCTTCCAGGATGGATGTCCGACACACAAGAACAACTCAAAGAAACGCTTGGAATGGTAGTTGTTGTCTTTTTTTTTTTCTGTTTTTGTTTTGTTTTCCTCACTGTTCTATTTTGGCACTCGAGAGAAGAGGCTTGTCGGGAGGCGGAGGAGGAAAGTGTGTGTATGTGTGGGGCGAAGAGGAGAAGTGGGCAGTGAAAGTGCAAAAAAAGAGGCCATGGAAGAGTGTGTGTGCAGGGGGTGGGGGGGTAAACAGGCTACACACAGAAATGGCATTTTGTTAAAACTGGTCTAGGTTAGACAGAGCATACAGTACAAATCAAAACCAGGAAGAAAAAAAAAAAACAGAACGAGAAGAAGGAACAGAAAAACAGTGATATGACAAATGCAGTCTACAGTTGCTGGTGCTTCGATGGGGCCCGAGATTGGGGGGAGGGGGGGGGGGGTGGAAAAAGTGGAAAAAGCAGGGTCCCGTAATATGTCTGAGAGGGCGTTTGAAGAGGTGAGAGGGTCAGTGATGGGTGTGGGTGAGAGTGGGTTTGAGTTTGTGGAGGTGGGTGGGGCCGCGGCGGGCGGGGAGAGGCGGACAATCTGAGGACAATGTCAAAGAGCCACACACCCAGAGAAGCAATGAGGTCACCTGGCTAGCAGGCCAGAGTTCAGTTTGCATTCCTCGACGCGTCAGAATAAAGATAAAGGAAACAACCATGACTAGCCGGCCACGTTGCAACACAGACACCACGAGCACAGAACTGGCCTGAAGCAGACAGACTCAGAGAGAGGGAGAGAGAGGAGCATGCACATCGAAATACACCGCTGAATACACACCTACAACAAGGCTACACATCTACAGTAGTCTCACACACGGACCCCCACCTCAGCTCAGCCCGCCATGCACGGTAACAGCAGAGGGCTTAGTGCAAACATGTCCCTAAGAGTAGTAATGGAAATTATTTCCTTCTTTTCTTTTTTCATGGAGTCTTGTAGGAGGCGGGCCATTAACCATGACAACATGTGTCAGGACACACACCATGACCACACGTTTCTGGTTATATAATAAAGGGTGAGAGAGGGAGAGAGGTGGCTGGACTTTGGCCATTTTAGTCGGTTTGTTTTCACATTTGTTTTGGACTCTGCAGCATAGCGCCAAATTGAACTGAAGTGGAAGAAAAACAGCTCGAGAAAGAGAGAGGGATCAGGATTTTAAAAAACAACACTCACTCACTCTTTGAGATCACCCTGGCAATGTTCAGTGTGGCTTCCCTCCCCAACGTCAGAGCATTGCATTGCATACTAAGGGAGGGACAACACAGTCCGTCCTAAATTTGAGGCCTCCGAAGGGAGACCCGAACCACAACGCACACTTGTGTGCGTGTCCGGGGGGGGGGGGTCGCAGATGAGGGAGGGGCTGTTGTGAAAATCTCCCAAGCCTGTTGTTAATACACCGGGAGATGCTCCATGTCGTATTTGAGGTCAGTAAGGTGCATATCAGTGACAAGACAGGCCACAGCTCAGAGGGCGGGGGTGGGGGTGGGGGCGGGGGTTAAAAGGACAGACAACAGCGTTATACTGAGAGCTCCACAAAGCACGTTGAGGGGTTAGTAATGTTAGAGTACAAAAACACACAAAAGCCTCTACTGCACGTCAATGGTCAGAGGAGTGATATGCAAACGTATGCAGAGGTGAGTACATTCATGGACAATCTCAGTCTTTTTTCTTTTCTTTTTTTCCAAAAATTCAATCCTGATTTTTTTTCCTCTTTTCGTCCCCCCCCCCCCCCCCCCCCCCCCCCCCCCCCCCTTTCCCCAAAGTGAGGATAGCGAGTGAGAAAGTTTCTAGTACGAGCTCACTCAGCAAGTAGCAAAATAGTCTTAGGTTTGTTCGAGAGTTTTGTTCGTTCCCCCCCCCCCCCGCCGAGGAAGGTCAGACGCACGAACGACAACATCCGCATTGCGCTGTGACGTCGGAAAAACCATCATCATCTTGTGGCCCGGGGACCAGGACTCGACGTGAACACGTTGAAAAGACGACGGACATTTGAACGCGTGTAAAACAATATCAAAATGCTCGACCTTTATCGGCATGCAAGGGTTTGTCTCCGAAAAATGAACGACACACTGCCTAATTTTTATTTCACTTCTTTTTTTTGTGTGTGTTTCTTTAATTCCCCCCCCCCCGCACTTTTTTTTGTCCACGTTTCACTTTGATATCATGCAATATAGACGTGCAAAAAAGATAACATCTATTTCCACAAAATACATTTTCATCGTAACTATAAAAGGCTGTATTTAAGAATGCTATCTAGTCACATTTTTCTTTTAGCACTATTATGCAAATCTATCACTATATTGGTTCGTCTAGCCCCAGAGTCGTAGTGCTGTTGCATTCTGGGGAGGGTAGTTCCCGGAGGACTGGCTAACGCGTGGCTAACATGTCGGTTCCCTCCTCTTGTGGCAGGAACAGAGAGGGCTTTAACAAACTGCTATACTGAGGCGCTTCGTCCTTCAGTCTACCTAGTTCTTAAAAACGGTCACTGGGACGGCTCCCTTCCTATGTCAATTATAAATATGGTTCATTTGGCACTCTTCACATTTTCTTAATACAAAAGTATGTCTCCTCTTATCTAACGTGGTTTAAATCAACTCATTTACAGTTCCACTCCGCAAAGACCTATTTTGGCACAAGTTTTAACTTAAGGTTAGAATGACTATTATTAACTTACGATAAGTTTATAACAGAGTGTTGTATTACGCTGCCACTTGAGACTAGCCTCTCCAGCTAAAGGACAGATTTCGATATGTTTTTAACCTTGTATTTTTAGTACATCAGTTATTATTAAATAGCAGCATATTTCACAAATTATTATTTTTTCTCTTACTCGTGTAAACCTATTCAATATCTACAAGTAAATCCAAAAGCTCCTACGGCGGACAGAGGATAAAGGACAGGACAAGACGACATGCCACTACGTGTATTGCTTCCAGTAATCATCACATTTTTATCTCCATCACCCGACATAAAGATACCTAAAGAGATTGGCCGCTGTGTAAAAAGACAAACTGAGAACAAAGACCTTTCTAAGGTTTAGTGAATGAGATGAAAAACAAATCCGTCCCGTGTCAGTTAAATTTCCTGGCGCCTAAATCAGGAACTGCAATGCAGTTTTCTCCGTTGTAAATGTACTGTGCTGCATCCAAAAGTAAGTCAGCAATGAAACTTTGCGGCTTGTCTCTGTGAAATGACACAACTAAGGCTTTAATTATTTTAATATCCTAAAATCATCTTTAGATCATTTATTTTTATTTTTATAACAGAATTGTTGATTAATCCCTGAACTAGTTGATGAAAACATACTGACCAAAGCATGTCAAAAGTTTCCAGAACGTTCCAAAGCCCAAACATATTCACCTTACAGCTGCAATCAGCAATTCTTTGCCATTTCCTAAATGAGGAACCTGACTTAAAATGCACCCAAATTATAAACTGACCCATTAATTGAATACAACACAGTACATTTCCACAGCATAAGAAAAGCCCGCTACCTCCTAATGGTCTCTGACAAAATATCCAGCAAAAAAAACAACCAAACCCCATCGATGACAAATTATTCCCTCACGATATGTGTGTGTGTGTTTGATGTCTGTGCAGCAAATTATTGTCGTTTCACTTGAGTGTCATCAAATTAGGATCCAACGCACTGATAGGAGTGTTTGTGCACTGTGCCCCGCCGGCCTCAACTATGACCTCCTCTGCAGGCGTGTGCGCTTTCTGATGGTGGTGCACCAAGGGCGCCTCCGAGGCCCCCAGCTGCCCGAGGAGGCAAAGACGAGAGAGACTCAACCCGCGGTGTTTGTCAGGGGCAAGCAGCAGACATGCATTGATCATAAACACCAGACATAGTCACCCATGGAGCGATGCGGTAGGAGGAGAGGGGGTGTCAGGATGGGAGTGCTCTGGAGGACTGAAGACGGGTGTGAGGGAGGGTGAGGAGAGTGTGGATGGTGTTAGATGGGAGTAAAGAAGCCTCCTTACCAAGCTGTGGAGATAAACCCTCACTGGCGCTCCAACAGAGAGACACATTCGATAGCACAGTGGAGGACTTTGAGTCGGATTGGTTGAATCAAGAAAGTCTCTTGGGTTTTTGTTTTGGTTGTCCCCTACCCTCCCCTCACCAGGCTGTTTAGGTCAATGAATCAAATGCACCCCCCTCCATGTTTGTTTTTGGCATTTAACGTGTCGTCGCACTTCAACTCCTGTTGGACTGAAGTATCAGTCCAGGGGATGTGCAGTGCATTGCGATTTTCTACTGTTTATGAAAAAGATACAGCTTCCGATAGAAAAGTGAATTTAGAAATTTGTTCCAGTCTTTTCAATCTGCTACTGGACACCTAACGCTCCCCCAACATCCCGCCCTCTGATTACAACGCAGGTAAGTAGAATGTAATTGATCTCAACTCTTGACCTCAATTGATTGATCCTCTTCATCGACCTAGTCTCTTTCTCCTCCTTCAGTATTCAGATATGACGTGCATTTTCTGGTGAAGTTCTTCATATGCATTCTACATATATTTCATATATGTGTGTTTGTTTTTTTCCCTGCCCTACAAAAAACCATCCAATCGCGATTGCCACCTACAGCACACATCCCTGACCTCATAGGCAGGGAGAACTACTCCTTGCTTCACAGTGCATTAAGACAAAAATTCAGTGTACTCCGATTGTAAAAAACAACAACAAAAAAACAGGAGAAAAAAACCCCCAACACAAACAAAAATGAACAACAAAAGAAACAACAGCATCTTCAGCAGCCTCCTGGGTCTACGGTGGCCAGAAAAACCTGTTGCCACGGGAGACCTGCAGTGTGCCAGAGGCAGAAACGAGCGCAACTCACTGGACGCATGTTGAAAAATCTCTCTCTGCCCTTTACCTCATCGGCAGTCGGACGGTTGCTTGATAAGGGCAAAGATCCGCGAGGCTACTCATCTCCTGAACCGATATCCACGCTGCCTTCAAATAGCGAATCTACAGGGGCGTCTTGCAGTGGACCCCCAGGCCAACGCCGTTCCCTCGTCTTGTTTCAGTGTTCCCTCTTACTCCGTGTTTGCATTCCTCAGTAGTACGTTGTGAGTCTGTAAGTGCTCTTGCTTGATCTAGTCTGTGGTTCAGGTTCGTCTAAAGGGTTTGGAAGACCACAGGCCAGGCTACGCAGCAGCAATTCATGGGAGAATTAGTCAACTCAATTATTCATTTCAGTTACAAATTTTGACATTGTCGGCAAACTGTAACTGGCTTCTTTTTTTTTTTTTACTACAGAAATTAACACAGTGGGGATATTTAAGAGCATGAGCTAGAATAGCCGAGCATGATAATCAGGCAATTAAGGTTAATATAGCTGCTAAAATGCTGCTCTGCAGCCTGTGGTGAGTGGTGTACTGAAATTTTCTTGTTAATCTAGAGGTCTCACTGCAGTCTGCATCATAGATATGGTGAATTCCCTTTTCTAGCACCAAATATGGCATCATAGTGTTTTGTTTGTGTGTTTGTGTGTGTAGGTGTGTGTGTTCCCTGTTCTGCTCTTTTACTGGATATATAAAATGATCCTTCACTATAATGATCTCAATGCCTGGGGCGGCTCTCTTACTGGACTTAAATAAGACATATATTACACTATGTGACATTACTATTCATCTTCAATCCATTTAAATTAAAACAAAAGATTCAAATCAAAAATAGTCTCATTTACATTCATGTCAACCTGAATTCACAGATTTCTTTTTAAAAATGAAACAACTGAGCTTCATATGGGTGAACTCATTAATAAATAATGACTATGGTGATGATTCCTATTGTAATAATCTTGACAGTATCATTAATAGAATGATCACAGCAGACTGCAAAAAAATTGCCAAAGACCCTGCGTTTGCCGCGACTCGCACAGTATCGCTCTCGCCGCTTCCTAGTTTTTCGCGCTGCGTGAGGTCATCAGCGTGCGCCTCAGCATTCTATCTCAAACACTAGAGCCCGCGTATGGGGACGATGCCACGTGCGGCAGCAACCATTGCGGCGCTGCACTGCTTGCGGTGCACATCACAGGGTGTGCAGGGGTGTGTGCAGATGAAGAAACACCCAGCTGATTTTCTCCCCCACACCCCTCTCTGGTTTCACCTCTCCCTTCCATCATGTTCCACAAAAGGGGGGCAGGAGGAGAGAGGTGAGATCATAGGCAGGGTAGAGAATGAACAGGGTTGGGCCAAGTCGAGGGTGATTCTTCTCTCACACATCAGCTGAAGTTTGCAGTCTTGTTCATTAAAAAAACAACAAAAAAAACCCCCAACCCTATAAAAGGGCTGGAAGGAGGGGCAGGGCACGGGGGCAAGTAGTGAGAGGGGCTTTGGGGGGGAGTCGGGGAGAGGGGCTCAAGGGACACGTCAAAATTAGAAGAAAAACAAAAACCCTACGGGAGGGTGATGAGTGTGGGCTGCAGCGGGAGGGAAGGGTACGGGTTGTTTCCACAAGAGATTTTGGATTGAGGGGTGGGAGGGTTGTACCCTGTAAACGCCAACCCTCCCCCTCTCCGTGCCCCTGCCCTTCCCTCCCTCCCCCCACTTTTCCTGTAGCGTCTGAGGCAGTCGGCCCGTCTACATGGCATTCAGCTTTGTCCACAAAATACACAAACGAACAAACAGACAGCTTAATTTACGAAACAAAACAATAAAACAAAACAATAAAAAATCCCGAAAGGTCAAGACGTTAAGTAATAAAACCTTATTTACATTTTACACATTTTTTTCTTGGTTTTTCAGCGTGATAACTCGCTCCTCTCCCGCCTCGTCTTCTCAGCACATTTTTGCTTTGCGTCAAATTTTTTTTTTTTAATAAAGAATACTGAAAACACGCAGAAGAAAATGGCGCGGACGACTCCTTCTGACATTCTTGCTCTCCTCTCCTTTTTCCATTCTCACTCTCACTTTGTTATACTCCTCCCCCAAGCCCCCACTCTTTTTTTTCTCCTCTTTTCCTCCTCGTTTCTCATTGGCTGTCAGGTTTAGCCCACCTTCTGTGGGTTGGTGGCACGCACCCCCTGCTCGTAGGTGATTCGCTGGCTGATCAGGTACTGTGCAGCCTGTGTGGCGGCCTGGGAACCCGTGATGGTCACCTTCCTGTTCCGAGTTCCCGGGATGAACTCGCCTTTCTTGGAGATCTGGATCCTGGCGCCAGTCAGCTCCTGGTACTCCACTAGTGTCTTCCCTCCTTTCCCCAAGATGGCTCCCACCAGGTTTTCGGGCACGGCGATCTCCACCACTTCCTTTGCTCCTTCTACCAGCTTCTCCTGGGCCAGTAGAGATGATGCCACCAGCGGTGATGCGCTTAGGTAGCCGTTGGTGGCCCCGGTGGCAGCGGCCAGGGATCCCAAGGAGAATCCTCCCAGACCAGCTGCTGGGTGAGCGGCACTGGTGGATGCATCGCTGGCGTAGGATGCTAACAAATTTGCTGCAGCGGCAGCTGCTGGATTAGCGTTGGCTGCTACGGCGGCTAACACCCCTGAGGCTGCAGCGGGGTTCAGGCCCAGGCCCAGGGAGTTGGTGTTGTAGCCGTAGCTGGCCAGAGTGTTGAGGGCGGAGGTGATGGCCAGCAGGTCGTTGCCCGAGAGGCTGGACATGGTGGTCGGGAAGGCGCCCACCCCTGCCAGGCCAGCCTGGCCGAGCAGAGAGGAGGCCGTGGCCGCCGCAGCAGCTGCCGCGGACGGCATGACCTCGGTCGAATTGGCGTACGGGGAGCCGGTGGGGTTGGAGTTGGCAACTGGCCCCGTGATGTTGGAGTAGGAGATATTGAGGCAGGAGGAGCTCTGCGGGTCCTCCTGGATCTTCTGGACGATGATCTCCACAGCTTTGCGGTTCTGCTCGGGCTCCCCACTGATGGTGACCACACGCTCCTGCAGGTTGATGCCCTCTGGCTTCTGGGATAGCTGGACCCACGCACCAGACTGCTCCATCACTGCCTTGACTGTAGCTCCACCTTTACCGATGATCAACCCCGCCGTGCTGTTGGGGACGATTAGCTTGGCCTGTGGTGAAGGGTAGGGGGGTTTGGAGAAAAGGAGGAAATGGAGAAAAAAAAACAGGTTATTGCTTTGGGAGTGAAGTTTTCATCCGAATCATAGGAAGTCTACTTGAGCTGGCACTCCAGTGAGGACCCAAAATAAAAGCAGGCACCTGGGTGTCACATGAAATTCCCTGAACATCAAAATACTAATAAGAGAAAGTCATGAATCATGAATGGAAGAGGCAGGGAGGGAGCAGAGGCAGGGTAGAGTGAGCCTTTCTACAAAGTCAGCTTGGCAAAGAACCGCTCCTGATATCTTCTGCACCGAGATGTTACGATTAAACTTGCGTGACAGAAACCCCTCTTGCAATTAGAAAAATATGCCGCGCAATGACAAAATAGAGAAGAATTATGCGATCCGCCATGTTGATGAAAAATAAATTCGCCTATCAGTCACAACCTGATATAACAGTGCACAAGTCGAGTAGACTTTGAAGGTTGACGTTTAACGGGACTCTGTCAGAGTCTGCTTTTCAAAAAATGTCCTTGAGAAGGACGTGGTGCGAAAAGCCAAAGAAAAGACTCAGAGAGAGTTGAATACAGATGGAGCAATATGTGTGTGTGTGTGTGTGTGTGTATAGACCCCCCCCATTTCTTTGGTATATAACAGAGAGAAAAGAGGAGAAAGAGATAAAGTGCAAGTAGGTGAGGGAACAGGAGACAAAAAGGTAGGATGAGGTAAATGGAGTGGGAGGGAGGGAGGGACAAGAGAGAGTGAAAGAGCAAGAGAGAGAGGAAGGAATTCAAAAGAGGCTACTTGTATAAAACACAAAACAAAACATTGACTCCCAGGGGTCAGCGTTGCCATGGCAACACGGATCCAGCATTCAGAGGGAGGGAGGCGATCACACGCACGCACGCACACACATGCACACCAAATGCAGTATCTTCATTTGTTTTTAATCTTCACATATTTCGTGAACACATGGTGCATTATTGTTATCATACTATTCACCATCATATATAACACTATGTATAATATTGCTGTGTCGGTCAATGAATGGAGATGATGGCCTTCAAGTTGGTGTTTCACGGATACTGGAGAATTGATCCATGTTACTCTGTTCATGTGTGGGAGGCCATTCATCGACAGTGATTCTAAAGCAACATTCCCACCCACCCGAGCATGCGAATGGGGTGCAACTAATGTCGTGCTTTATAAAAAGAAATCATTACTGAGGCACCTGTCAATTATTTTTTTACAATTAATCAGTTGAGTCTATGAAATGTAAATTCCTCTGTTCATGTTTTATTTGATCAATACTCCAAGAGGGAAAGATATTCAGTTTTCGTTGACATAAAGAGAGAGAGAAAAGGTGCAAATCCTCACATTTAATAAGCTGGACAAATTCTTGACAAATAAAACAAAAACTTAATATAATTATTATCATAATATCATAGGTGGACACATTTCTACATGGTTACATGACAACACTCTTTCCCAATTTTGAACGATTTGGGTTGGGGATGAGTGCCATGATTACTAGTTCTCCCAGTAAAGCCGTCAAAAAGCAGCAAGGATCTTTCTTTCCCAGACAAAACCCGACTCAGTCCACATGTGGTTTTGCCCTTTAACAGCCAACTGAACCATGACATCCATTTTTTCCCCCTGTTCCGTCAGATACCACACTGTACAAACAGACCTGATCTCTGCGGCCTGTGTGCAGGGCTCAGTGTTCACACTGCAGCACTGACCTCTGGCACAGTCAAAGCCTCACGTTGCTGAATGGAAACAGACCAGGAGATATGTAAAAAAAATACAAAATAAATACATAAATTGGGTACCTTGCACTTAAGCGCAAACAAATTGCTTGAAATCTTTTTTTTCTATGTCCTCCTTCACCAACAAGGACATCTTCAGGACTGGTTATCGATTCGTCTGGTTAAATTAGCCGCGTGAATGCGCGTACGAAGGCCGCGCTTTCTCCCCTTAGCATTGATTCCGCCCCCAGCTCTCCAGCTCTATTCGGGCTCTTTACAAAGCTGCAAACGCCGCGTGCTGCTGCCTGTCTGAAAGAGGAATATTCATATTGAAAGCAGATAGAAAGAGCGTGAGCCATGGAAACAGGAGGGGGGGGGGGTCTCGGCCTTCGTAAAGAGAGAGGATGAACTGAAAGAGACGGAGAGAGGGAGGGGGGGAGGAGGTGATCGATTTACAAACTGAGATATTGAGAGAAATGTCTGTCTCTTCCCGCAGAGAGAAATAAAGAGAGAGGACAGGAAGAAAAGGGAGAGGAAAAATCAAAAGTGAGAGGGATCTATTCAACTTTACAACAGAAAAACGCAAAGGCCATTCCAATTACCTTCACTGTCTCGGCCCCGGGCCTCACCCACAGCCCCTCCTCCTCTCTGTTTGCTACAGTTTGAAGCAGAGGTACATCTGCGTGGCGGCAGCCTCGGCGCGCTGCGTTCCACGGCTCGCTTTTTGTTGGGCGCGAGATGAATTTACATAGCAATAGGAAAATAGGATTAATCGGAGCGACTTCAAACCCGCAGACAGTGTCGCATATTCACTTCATCGGCGCTTCACATTGATTATCCCCCCCCGCCCCCCCCCGTGAGTGTTTGTTTGCGAGGCGCCTCTCGTGTCCCCTTAGGGTGATTGTTTTATTTTTCTTCTTCCTTTTGTTCACGTGTCTTTTCTTTGAGAACGAGTGGAGAGTTTTCATCTCCATTGATTGGTGGATCGTCCTGCTGCTACCAGAGGCTCTGCTACAATCCGCTGCCCTGTGTAGATTGATGAGAGGAGCAGAGTGCTAACAAAGAGAGACTCGGCCCCTGTCTTCCTCAAATTGAACCAGAATTTGAGGAAAACACCAGAAAGCACTTCGGGCTGGGGTATGTGGTTGAAATCATTATCATTATCTAAATTATAATGTTTTTCTTAACGATTCATGTAATTATACTATCACATTTAATTTATATAATCAAACTGATGTTCAAACCAATTATTCACTCTTTTGCATTTTTAATGAACGCAAATGGATTTAATTAATTTAACAAAATCTTTGTTAAGTTCTGCCAATGATTCATTTGAATGTGAAATGCTGTAAAACAATGCTCCAATATGATCAAATCGTACGTTCAACAATAACACTGACTCATGGCCCAGCTCTTTTCTTCTACGTTTCTCATTTTAATGAATGTTTTGAGATCACGAGGTGTATTGATCCATGTCCGCAGCATACGGACGCTGATTGTGCAGGGAAGATGGTGAAGTGTTCAAAAAATGTAAATCCTTCAAATGTGCATCCAGTGTATGAGATTCCCTCACACACCCCGTTAGTTCGGACGTACTGTATTTCACAGATAATCAGCGGCGAGAGAGTCGGAGATGAAAGTCGGAGGTGAAGAATAGCATTAGAATTGACATCTAATCATAATTCTTTGTTTGTTAGATGGTCATATTTTTCAGTCAATCAATCAAAGGCACATTTATTTAAAAAAAATCTGCAATTCTACATACTGTACACAGAGTTTCATGGATCCAGCCCGTGGATCGACAACAAAACCTGTTTAAGCAAACGGATCAGATCACAAATGAAACCTCTGCGTGTACCATGGCTCTCTCCGGTTTTCACTCTACTCTGTAACAACCACTGCAATTTGCTGGGTGAATGCTGATGACTGGCTTGGCTCACTATTTTGCGCACCCTGCCTCCGAATGGATGAACAACATTCACACACAATTCGTTAAACGCTCCTCTCATTTTGGGTGTAGTTTAATTAAAAGCCTCCGACACAGGGAAACATTTATGCCGATATTCCTCTTTTCACCTTGATCTCCGTCCTGTGGTCACGGCAGCACGTCGCTTTTAGCCGTTAAACCCGTCACTCCTCGGTGTTCGTCATTTGGAAGTCTAATTTTTCCATCTGAAAATGTTCCCTCTCGTCTTTTTGTTTTGTTCAAGGGACGCCATTTTTTAGAATAGTTATTTTTTTTGCGATAAGGAGATACGCGGGTGGCAGAAATGGACACAAGGCATAAAAGAAGTAAGTGACAGGCAGCGAGAGAAAGAGCGAGGGAGGGGGGGAGGGAGGGAGCCGAAAAAGACTTTACCCATGAACCCTTTCATCCTCTGCACTCTGCACTGAAACATTCTCTCTCTTTCCACACACACACACACACACACACACACACACACACACACACACACACACACACACACACACACACACACACACACACACACACACACACACACACACACACACACACACACACACACACACACACACACACACACACACACACGCAAAGAGTGTTGGTGTAGAAGTGGGAGGATAAACAGTGGCGTACAGCGATGTCTGATCCCTCCTGGCGCTAATGATCACATCTACCATCTTTATGTCCAACTGATTCTCTGCTAATGAGATTCTCCGTTCGCCTCCGCTCCTCCTCCGCCTACTCGGCTTTCGCTCCGCGAGTTTCTCTTATATCGCCTCTCATATTGTCGTTTTTCTCTCTCATTCCAATCTCAATTTTGCAGGTTTACAGAGGGTATTTTTTTTTTCCCCGCCTTTAATTTCCATATATATTTATTTTTTAAATCTACATTCTTTTCTCATCTGATGAATACCCGGTGATATTTTTACGCCGTTACCTCCCGGTGCATTTCAGACTTTCATTCACACGCATGCCACACACACACACACACACACACACACACACACACACACACACAAACACACAAACATACACACACACACACACACACACACAAAATCTGAAGGGCGTTTTTTAATGGGAAATAATCCTCTTCACCCAGGTTTTTATTTAGCTGACGCCATTAGTTTGGCTCGCTCTTATGGCCGACTCAGCCACGCAGCCTCCTACCTTCCCACAATCCTCTGCTCCCCGGAACCTTTCCGCGGAGCTGCCACAGAGAAGAAGATTATGTGACAGTTGGCAGCATGCATTCAACCGCTCCCACAGCGAAGGCGCTTTCTTTCTTTTGTTTTTCTTTTTTTCCCCTCAACCTCACAGGTTTACAGTTTTTTTTTTCTACACTGCCTCATCTCTGGTGTTTATGTTTCATTTTCGTCTCGAGCTTTAAGTCTGTTAAAGGAGAAACTTTTCCACACAGAGGAGAGGAGAGGAGAGGAGAGGTGACGAGGGTTTCGGCGTCCATCCAGCTGCTGACTCGAACGTCCTGTTGCCGCAGCTGCTGGACTGAGGTCGAAGGTCAGAGCCAATCTCCTGTTCTGGGATACACTCGGGCCAAGAGTGTGAAGGAGCAAGGATGGGAAGCGTTGACTTCAGCGGGGATAGAGACCTATCAGATAAGCCCTGAAAATCAATGTCAACAGCAGAGTGGGACAATTTGATTCAGGAACGACTTGGAACCAGTTCAGAGTTTGACTGTTGGGGGGTTTGCGAAGGCCACAACTGTCAAATTGCTGGCAGCTTATTCTTTGAGTCAACTGTCCTTAAGTATGACAATTTCTTTAAGAAAAGACCAAAGATGTTTATTGACTTCTCTGACACAATAGCGACGGCGCTCTAGGTGGGAGATTAAAAGACTCATGAATCTCTCAGATTGTTGAGGTGTACAGCCTCACCCACTCACTTCGCTCCGCTCATTTTCCCCAGATGATGTTAAACCTGCATTTTCTCTGGTTTGGGTTGTAGGCATAGATTATTTGGCAGGAGCCTGGATCAGCCTTAAATCTGTCAGACCTCTCGCGCTAATCCTTTCGAAATTCAAAAGACAGCCCTGCGAATATCATCGTCATTTATAAAAAGAATGTTAAATCCCCTGTAGGCAGCTGTACACTCATCTACCTCTGTGACCTTGTTCCCCCCCCGATAACTACAACGTCCTCCCTGCAACCAGGAGAGACGGCTGAGCCGAGGGAGCACATGCTCTCTCACTTGTCCAATAAACCTCCATTTCTGATAATTCCAATACCACACCAGTGACACCACGCATACTATATGAACAGAATTTATGAAGCCTGAAATGTTAAACTATTGGCCTAGGCTACAGGCTGCAAAAAAAACAACAACAGTGAAAATATCCCCACTGAATTAAGTGTCAATCAAGCAGATGGTTGCCCTACAAAGTTGCTTCACAGTTGCCCTGACGTAGTCCCGTTGTCCTCGCAGCCTTCAAGTCGACACACAGAGGCCGAGGGGGGCAAATGTTGTGCTTTGCATCGTCAACCGAAGCATGTAAGTCATTTGTGTGTGTGTGTGTGTGTCTGTGTGTGTGTGTGTGTGTGTGTGTGTGTGTGTGTTTTGCATGTTCAAGTAGTAGCGATAAGCTAACAGGGTCCTGAGGTCAATGAAGCTTAGAAATCTGATCGAACAATGTCTGATTACAAAACGGAGAGGCAAGCAAAATGTTAAAAACCGCACACACACACACACACACACACACACACACGCACACGCACACACACGCACCATGTTGTGGTTCTTTTTTTCCCCATTCTCACAAAAGCTGAAATATTTCAGTCGGTGAGGCATTACGTGAAGAACGTCAATCCAAATGCATTTGTTAAATAATCAATGGCACAGGCTCGGTGTGATTTCGGGCTTTTACTGCTAAACAAATAGTGTTCTCTAAAAATCTCCTGAGACGTCGGAGCTGCTTACCCACCCTCAGATTAAACTTGGCAACCATGTTCTGATTTACAAAAAGAAGAGACTCCAGGCAACTGAATCCTTTTCCAGTATTGTTTTCATTTACATTTTCTTGTGCACCGCCTCATCCCATAGACTAAAAACTTTTTTTCTCGAACAAATCA
Organism: Scophthalmus maximus; assembly: GCF_022379125.1. Lineage (NCBI taxonomy): Eukaryota > Metazoa > Chordata > Actinopteri > Pleuronectiformes > Scophthalmidae > Scophthalmus > Scophthalmus maximus. Next base: position 5,824,098 of record NC_061525.1, read on the forward strand.
AGGCAACTCGATTTTGAAATAATCCTGTATTTCTAACCTGCTCCATAGCAGTACCTTAATGAACTATCACAAATCGGTTAAAACTGTTGCCGAGAACGAAAAGGTCAAGTTAGAAACTCATTCTCTCTTCTCCTCTCATCGCTCCTTCATCCCTCTATCATTGCATTCTTTCCCTCCTTTCTTCTTCTTCTGTCCCCCAGTAAGTCAGGGCTGTCACGATGCTTATGATGGGTCGCCTTCTCGTCGCGTTCCGTCCAGGTCACAGGGCCCTCTCCCAGTGTTGCCACTGAACGCACGCATGGACATACGCACACTAGAACCCATAAGGTCACAGTTTCACTCGTAGTTGTGAAAAATATGATATTCAAACCCTCACAGGCAAAGACGTGAAGAAAAACTGATAAAAACAGCAAACAATGCACCTGTACACACACACACACACGGGCACACGCACGCACGCACGCACACACACACGCACACACACACGGGCACACACACGCACGCACACACACACACACACACGCACGCATGCACGCACGCACGCACGCACGCACGCACAAATACATACTCGCACACATACAAATACATACACAGTGCGAGTTAAGGATAGCAGACAACTGTTGAGGCGGCTGGAGTTTGAACTTTGAAGACTTAAGCGGGGGACTTCAGCTTAATCTTCCTCCTCCTGATCCACAGGCTTAGTGGCCTCTCCCTCTCTTTCTCTCTCTGTCTCCCACTTGGCCTCTACCTCACTCGCTCTCTCTGCCTCTCCCTCATCACCCGGCCCGTCCCGATCTGTCCGTGTCATCCCTCTTTTTTCCATCTCTCCCGTCGTCTTTCAGCTCTCATTCTCTGGCTCGTCCGGGGGGCACAGAAATCCCCCTGCAGGTTAAAAATAACCGCAGGACAGAAGAGCCCCGGCTACAATGACTGACAGCGAGGGAACAGGGTGTTAACTCAGATACACAGGACAATACACACACCCACAAATATATCTGCACACATACGTTGTGCTTCTGCCACAGGGTTTAACTTGTACATACTCAAAGCTCTCAAGATTTTTGGGACATTTTGTTCTCGCTTTACTCTAAATACACATATAAACACACATGGGCATATATACACAGAGACACATGGGTAGATTTAGGGCCGGCTTTATGTCTAGGTCGCTTTTTTTGTCCTGTAATGCTGCAGTACAAGTACAGAGAGATTTTCCTCTAGTCATCATGTGCATGTATAAACAGCACAGGCTCAGACACACAACATCCATCCATCCATCCATTATCTATACAGCTTCATCCTTTTGTTTGGCACACAACATGCGTCACATCCTTTTACTGTGTACTGTGATTTTCTTGATTTAATATTTCAAATAACATCAATTTACAAATTCAAATTCCCAAACCCTGCCTGTTAAACATTGTATTCGAATCATTTTGATATATAAGTGCTTGATGCTTCGAAGAGTATTTCAGTAAATAACAACTCATTAATAAAAAACTGTCAGCTGCCACTTGAGGCCGCATGACTCACGTTGTTGGTTACTGTTAAACACTGTGTTTGCTTCACTCGACCGGCCTAATCCTCCTCTGGCTCCATCATTAGATACACGTTGTGCAGCCAAGGCCCGGTTCGAACCCACAAAAGTTTTATGGAGGCGCCAACGTTTCCAGAGATACCAAACATGTCAGGCCGGAGTTTGGGGATGATTGCTGACTGTAAACTGATGCATGGCGAATCTAGAGTGTTTCCACTTGATGCTGGATGTTAAAGTAAACATCATGTGATGTGACTTCAGTGAAGTGTTGAAATAGGAACATGCTGTATAGTGTATACTTGGGACTGGATGTGTTTTGTCGGGGTGAGAGTGTTCGAACAGCAGGATAGTTCTTCCTGCTTGTCACTTCAATCCTCCATAACTCTCCTTCACTGTTTGTTCTGTACGTTCTATGAGTTGCACAGATTATTTCCGGCCTGTGCACAGGAGATTTACTGGTTCAATTTTGTTTTGCTTTGACTTTTTAAAATTTGCTGGTGATCACAGATGTGCAGTTTTTTTGCCAGTGGTGGACGTACTCAATCCCCTTAGTTTAAGTCAAAATATTCCATTGCAACTAAATGTCCTATGTATTTATAATTGTGCAGAATAATCACGAAACCCGACATGTAGGTAGAATGTCAATATTAAACTTGTCTGCAAACTGTTCTCTGCCACTGTTGTCTTTTCCCATGCACATTCCTCTATTATCACCATGTCACAGGTGGATGTATATTTCTGGTTCAAGTCTGGTTTTAGCTGAAAAACTATAAGCCTCCTGGCAACGTTCTTAAATGACTCTTGGTCCCAGTGTCCGACGAGAATCTGACGTAGGAGACAAACGTACAAACGTCCCAGCTTCCTGATACCGACTGTAAATCACTTATGAGAATAAACACTAGTGGAAACTGCGCTGAGCATTAATATGAGGGGGAGGAGTGATCGGTGTTATAATGAATCAAATCCCCCCGAGGACAAATAAGACGATCATACCGGATAACACATTCTTTTTTTATCCTCCTCCACAACAGAACAGTTTCAGTCTGCTCTCAGATTGGGTGTCAAGATGAAGACATTTAGGGAATACACTTCTGCAGCTTACATATAAATATCGCTATGAAATCGAATCGGATGAAAGAAACAACATCGGCTTGTGTATTGAACTGTCTGATAATGTAATACCTCATCTGTCTCTCCTTCCTTCCTTCCTTCCTTCTTTCTTTTTTCCACTTTGGGCCTCGCCTCCTTCCCTCTCCTCTCCTCTGTCCAGCAGACCAGCAGGAGAAACATCATGAACACCATAAAACCTCTCTCGCCTGCTGAATCCACTCACCGTGTGGCAGGAATGTATTTTACGTCCACAACACACCTGGTGATATTTTAAATAAACAACAAAAGTGCAACAGAAAACATAAAGACGAAAAGACAGCAGACAACATTTCACATGTGAACGTGATGCTTCTGTGCGTGGCGGTCATATGCTCAGAACAGTTGCTGTATGAAACATGAGGTATGAAATGCAGCAGATGTTGCACAGTATAACGCGGACTCCCAGCCGTCCGTGTTTGGAGCAGATAAGAGACGCTCACAAGAGAGTGTGTGTGCGTTATTGTGCCGCTGACTCAGCAGTGAGGCGGAGACTGAAAATCACAGGACTGGTAGGAAAAAAACAACTGATAAACCATTACATAAGAAGGTAAGGAAGCAACACACGGCAGTGTACAACTCTGATCGCAAGTCGACAGGGTTGAACAGAACACATGTTTTGCCAGTGCCCTCATCTGTTGTCCTTCACCTCGCTGCTGTGAGTTATGATCGAGTTTTTGACTTTGTTACAGCAGCAATAAGGGATATTTTTATACTATGTTTCAAATGAAACTATGAAAGGGGGGCAAAAATGAAACTTTTTGTACAGTTCAACAGCATTGACAGCGTGATGGAGAAATGGTCAGCTGCTCATTACATGTCAGAATCTCCAGGTGGACTTTCACGTGTGTCATACGTTTAGTTATTTATAACTTTACTTATGGATGTTGAAAGATGAACCTATTCGGATTTGAAAGGATCACCAGCTCTACTCGTTCCTCCATTCACCGAGCAGCAGCAACAACACAGAATTTACCCTGACTGTGTTTGACTCCTTTTTTTGGCTGAGACTGAATCTGTTTTCTCTCTTGCCAGCTGAGGTCAGAGTCTTACACTCCCACCTCTTCATCATCTGACCAAAAAGTGAGCCAGACTCCTTTTTCCTGACGCTTTATGGCGAACTTCCTGTGTCGGATGGGACAATAACAGGAAGAAGGAAACAGGTGTTCATGCTGGAGGTGAAAGGTCGCAGGAAATGGATTCCCTCTCCCCGCAGGAAGAGGATGGAGGGAGCGGTCAGGAAAACAAAAAGACGAGAATGCATCTGTGTTAAATGCTTGCGTACTGTATGTGTGTGTGTATGTGTATGTGTATGTTTGTGTGTGTGTGTGTGTGTGTGTGAGTGTGTGTGTGTTCACCTTTCAGCGCTGTTCTCGGTGCAGTGGAACCACGTCACAGTGCTGCTGCAGATTTCAGTCTGCATAAAGGCAAGTGCGGGCCGGCCCGGGCCAATAATAGCCCCAGAATAATACCACAACAAAACCACGGGCCATTAACAGCTGATCTCACAGGGGACGCATCTTCTGCTCACTTCCAAACACCGTAATGCAACAGCAACAGTCATGTTGTACTGTCAATACGAATGCAACATTGATCCATGGTAAGTAGGTGATGCTTCACTACATTACACATAAACACAGTGTGGGAGGTCTCCGGAGTGCTTTGGCTTCCATGTAGCCATCGATGATGTTTATGTGCTGCTGAAGTTTTCTTCAAATCATTTTTTAGTACAAAAAAAGGAGGAAATAAATAAGAAAATAAATGGATAATGATTGATCCTAAAGGTTAGACTGTAAAAAATGTCAGAGTTTTGGGTTATTGTTAACTTATTGTCAAGTTTGGGGTCCCTGGTTGTACATAATTGAGCCTGGTTAAGTAAGTAACAGACATCTCCATAAACCTGAGTATCAGCCAAACAAATCATACAAGATGGATAAAAATTTTCTAATGAGATCCTGATTTATTGTGGTAAATAATTGTATGTTGATTCTTCACCGATTAGTTTGATCTCGACAGACTGACTGCACACTACTGTACTTATGTTCTCGGTGCAGTGGTTCGATTCAAAATGTAGGGACAAGCAGAAAAATTTGCCTTCATTAATAAATACTACATGTGGCATTACTCTTGGTTGTATATCATTATGCTTGCGTATCACTTGTCGTGAGACCAGAAACTAGGCGAAGAGTAACTAAAGTAACCAGTGCATTGTGGGAGATGATCGTCAGCTCACCATTCAGTGTGATCGAAAAACAAAACCTACGTAATGTTGCAGTGCAACTCTGTTGTGGTTTAAAGTACTCAAACAATTTGTTTGCATTTTGTGCATCAGTCAATTTGCTATCTATCAATCTTTCCGAGAGCACTTGCCAAGCCTCCACGGACCATGGATATTTGAACTCAACTCTGCGTCGTAACGTTAGGGCGTGCTGCGGGGGGTGATGATGTTTTACAAGAGTGTGCCGGAGAGGCGGAAACAAAAGCAGACACTGAATAATCAACGCCATAAAATCCCCCCCATAAATTCTCTTGGTCCTCACGTCGCGTCAGACCTCATTAGAACTCTGCTCGTAAATCATCGCCTCCGCTGGTGCGCTGTCCCGTCATGCGGCCTTGAGGCCGGCGTCGTTGTTGCTGCTCTGTGTTTCTTTTCCCTCCTATCAGCAGCTGCTTCTTCTTCTTGGAGCGAAGCTCTCCGTCACCCTGCAGCTGTCGGGCTAACAAGAGTTCAGATATGCAGCCGGCTTTCGATCACCCACTCGGTCGACCAGACTCTCCCTCTCACCTCCCTTTGTTTCCGCTCTCACTCTTTCTAACCATCTTCACGTCATCTTCTTCCACACTTTTCTGGTGCTCCCTCGTCCCGTCAGTCTCTTGTTCAAACTTTTAACTCATTCTCACAGAAACACCCTCAAACAGCTCTTCCCGATCTCCCCCCCCCCCCTCTTTTCCTCTCTCCCCAGCCCCAGTGGGTTTACCAGAAATACCAACAGCACATGCTCCAACAGCCGGGCTCTTGACAAGAAGAAGATATTTTATCCACAACCTGAAACAGACGGCTGCACCACACTGGACGCCAATCCATCTTTCATATGCACACGTGTCTGATGGCGTGTATGCCCATGTTATTGTGTGTGTGTGTGTGTGTGTGTGTGTGTCCATTCCTCAGATCAGAGGGAGCTTGTGTTGTTTTGGTTACAAAACGACAGCCATGACTTTAAATACTCTGAGGGTCTCCCAAGACTTCTTAACTTAGCAATAGTCCACTGTCTGTGTGTGTGTGTGTGTGTGTGTGTGTGTATCGCCAAAAGCCGCACAAACCCATTTAGTCTCCTCTCTGACACATGGTATAAATAACCTAAAGAACAACCAGGGATTCGCCCTCGAGTTTTTAAGGGTCTAAATATCAGCAGCTATTAGCTGCTTGTCGCCCTGCGGCTGCTCGCCTCGTCTAAAACAGTATGACACATCATCTGTCAGTCAACCCCGGGGCTCAGATGCCCATTCTGCACAAGATATAAGAACTGAATTGGAAAAAAAATATAATAAATTCAACGTTTTGGCAATAACACACATCAGCTCATAGCTTGGCACAGTGACTTGAAACAGTTGAGAAACAACACGCCATGACTCCAAAGGTAATGTGCCGCAGTCTCCTCTGGTTGCCTAGCAACTGCTACATGAGTTTGGTGTGGAAAAACTTCTCTGACCTCGAAACCCATCTAACACCTTGGGGATGAACTGCAACGCTGTATACGAGCCAGGCTTCATCACCCACCGCCATGGACCGACCTCACTGCAACTCTTGTGGCTGAACAGAATTTTATATTTAATGTACAAACAATATTGTTATCTACTTCAGCCCGAGTGTGCGTGAGTAAGTGTGTTTGTGTGTGTGTGTGTGTGTGTGTGTGTGTGTGCGTGCGTGTGCGTGTGCGTGCGTGTGCATAAGTCAAAACTATAAAGGCATATAGCTCCTTTCCAATCGCTGCAGGAGAAAAATAAACAACTGTAATGCAACAGCAGCACTCTGAGGAAACAAGACATTTCTGTGAACACTTCTGAAAAATAAAGAAGCCACTGGATTGTGTGTGCTGTGTGTGTGCTGTGTGTGTGCTGTGTGTGTGTGTGTGTGTGTGTATGTGTGTGTTTGTGTGTGGTAGAATGCACTGTCCAGCGGGCCTGAACAGTCAATATATGGAAACAATGCCAGACCTGACTAATCAATAGGCAGCAATCATGAAGAGTAAAGGATGATAATCACTTAAACAGATTGGGATCATAATCAATGGCCGCACTAATTGTCTTCCATCACATAGCTGATATTGACACTCAGATTTAGTTGTAGAATCGGGAGTGGAATGAACTTCATGTGAACTATTGAAATCAAAGTTTCTTCCTCTTTCTTTTCCAAACTTAGAAAAGTTATTTCTTCAAAAGCAAATGACAAGAATACTGCGCATTATTATGTCACACAGGCTTCTGAGCATCCCTCTCTGATTGGCTGCTACACTCACACAGAGTCTGGATAAGGGCCATGCATCTTGCATTGCAATTTGCAGATTATTTGTTGGCACTTTTAGGGAAATTAAAATTCTTCTAAGGTCAGAAGATATTTATAGTTTAGTGCCCCCCAGTGGTGCTATCAAAAAGGACACAGAGACAGCTGCACATGTTAATACACCTCCCTCTACATCACAATGGATCTCAGCAGATATACACTGAGATGAACAACAAAACAAAGACTACAAAATAATTTCAACACACAGTGCCTTCAATTTTTGCCATCTTCAAGGCACATACTGTACAAATTGGACACTGTAAAAAGTCATCGGCTTCCCTATATAAATGTATATCATCTACCAAAAAAAAGTTAATGATTAGATTAGTTATCTGAAAGTCCAATCATTTATTTAAAAAAAGAATGACTTTAATTGTTTCCTCTCTCTCTCTTATAACCTCTCTGGTGGAGCATTTGATATTTTTGTGAGGCGCATTCCCCAGTGTGACAGTGGCAGACCTGTGGTAATTCTGCACGAATATTTCGTGGAAGAAGCTTATCTCAACGTATTTTGTTACAATAACACAACACTGTTACATAAACACTTTGAGCATATTGCGAAGTGACAGTAACAACAACTCATCCTCCCACCATGAACTTCCTAACAGCTGGTCCAAGTACAACGAGGGAGGGAGGGAGAGAGGGAGGGAGGGAGAGAGGGAGGGATAGGGAGGGAGATAGAGAGAGAGAAAGAGAGAGAGGATGAATAGGCAGAGTACTACAGGAAGTCAGTGGGATGGAAAGTGCCATGTTCTCCATTAAAATGCTCACACAAAATTGAGTGAGTGAGTGAGTGTGTGAGTGTGTGAGTGTGTGTGTGTGTGTGTGTGTGTGTGTGTGTGTGTGTGTGTGTGTGTGTGTGTGTGTGCGTGTGTGTGTGTGTGTGTGTGGCAGGGATATTACTTGGCATGGTATTTCCAGAGGATTAACCTTAGGAGCTGACTGGTCAAAGGTCAGGGTCAAGAAAAACATGGTCTGAAAGCTTATATTGATCAGAAATGATCCCTCATGATATCATGTAATAAGTGACATCACAAATAAGTCATAAAATGATGGCAAGCATTGTTCTTCATCTTATAGGACAATAGACATGACCTAAAGCTCTTGTGTAGATCAAACAATTATCTGTGATCAGGTGGGGTAGGATAATGACAAATAGTGATGATATAGTGTAGTGTCATATTCATTATGAAATGGCATTATTACAATCTAAACAGTTAGCGTTCATTCATAGGACTATATCCAGCACATGTGCAGGGTATGCATCACCTCTCCAAGTCTCACTTGGAGACCTTGTTCACCCTTCCCCTCTCTCATCTGTTTCATGTCTGTGTGGTAGCCTGCCTTTTTTTTTTTAAATATTTTTTACTTTTCCTGTTTTTCTTTTCTCTCTTTCCTCATTCAGCTTCAAACAGAAAATCACAACTCGACCACAGAGACACACACGATTTGTCGTTCCAAAAAAGCAAACACTTGCCACCCTCTCTTCCTCGCACAGCGCCTCAGCCGAGGCAGAGTTGGCACACACACACAAACAAAGGGAATAAACACACACACACACACACACACACACACACACACACACATTGTAGGGACAGACAGTTGCTCCGGGTTTCGCTGGAATAGAACGGAATGAATAGACGAGACAGTCACACCGACCTGTTTGATGCGGTCTGGGTTGACGGTGGTCTGTGGCTGCAGGATGCTGACCGGCTCTGACTTCTGGGTGCTCTGAGGCATCTCCCTCACCTTCTCAGCGATGAAGTCATGGACGCCGTTCAGCGCCTCCACCGTCCCCTGGATCAGACACACACGCTCTGTCGTCCCTGAACACACACACACACACAAACACACAGACAGTCAGTTTGAGTTTAAAGTGACACAAAAAGCTCTTCAGGGGCCCGCTGAAATACATATATATATTAAAGTAAGTGCTTGTAAAGCCTTTCTGTTTTCTGTGTGCACATTCGCAATGCAAGATGGCAGCAGTTCAAAAAAATCTGAGCTGCAACGTTAAATAAAAACACGAGGAAGTAATTCCACATCATTTATTCAAAACATTTCTTTCCATCACACTTCTTTATCAACGTGCAAACTTTTCCACTGAAACAACTTTGCTCTATTTGGGATTTATTTATTAATTCCAAGCAGCTGGTGTCATCCAGGTTATTATTATGAACATTTGAAAAAAAAGGTTTCCACAGGCGAGCGGAAACTCGCAGAGAGCAGGTACAGGCTGGATGTTGTGCAGGATGTGATGTCCCAATTTTCACTCCTCAAAATGTTCTATTTTCATCATTTTCGATGTGCAGGTGAATGAAATTACGATTTCAAAAAATAGCAATTGTGAGAAAAGGGATACCAAGAAACTGTAATGTCCCCCCCTGGGAAATTATGCCTGCCTGCAGCGGCATACATTATAACGGCAAAGAACTCGACATTATATCAGACTTTAACGCAATACATGTTGATCACTGTAATTGAAGCCTACCAGAAATAATATACCATTGACCTTATATGCAGAATGCAACATTCAGAGAACCTCATATTCACGCTGCGTCTTCTTCCCATGAACATATCAGGAACTCTCAGCTCAGTTTACGTCTGTTTCCAGGAAGCCCACATTAATTCCCTTAATGTCACGTGAAAAATAAAACACGCTGCAATGATTTCCAAAACCCCTGCCTCACTTTGGGCAGTACATGTCCGCAAGCATTAAACGCTGAGATTTATATCAGCTTCAAACAAACTGAAGGCTGAAGTCTATTACACAAACCAAGAGCCTGTGGAGGTGCAGAGGATTTATTAGCCACGACTTCAGCAGAGGAGACTGGAACTTTATGGTCACACGGAAAGTCAAAAAACAGCAGAACACTTGCAGGAAATAAAAGAAACACATGGGGGGGGAAATACTCTGTGTCATGTGTTTGTGTGTGAACATTCTGTATGTGCCTCCACACATTCAGTTACAGCTTGTTCACCTCCGTTCATCTGTCTTTTAACCTAAGGAATATGTGAAACCAGTGTTTACAAAATCTGAAACAGCGCAGTCAACACAATAACTCAAGCATAATTGAAGTGAAACACCAAGAATGAGGTCTTGCAAAAGAAAAACAGTGTAAGAATCATGTATTTTTTTACTCTCTTTACAACATCCACAGTGTTTTAGGGACCAAACCTACGTGGGAATTTGATACATAAATAAAATGAAGGAGCTTCTGTACAAACACCCGAATGCACCATAGTGCCCTAAGGTTTGAACCTCTTTCAGTACACTGTACCTCATATGGCTTCTTACCATTTTTATTTTAAATGCTATATGTTGCTTACAGTTTGAGTTCTCCTCCTACTGGTTTCCATTTGTTTTCCTAAGAAAAGAAAATCATTAACAAGTCAAAGCAATGTCACCATGGTGTAGTGATGCAGTGCAAGTGAACCTTTAATTAAAAAGTGTGGTCGGCATTCTCGAATAAAAATAATAACTTATTTTTGAAAAAGGATGAGGGAAAAAAAGGAGCCGTGATCTTCACTGTGATGTTTACACAACTCTGGCGAGCTTCGACCGTGTGCAAATACATCTTCCTACTTCATATAAATGAATGACACGACAGTTAACAGCTCGATGTCAGCACTGATGCAAAACAACGACGGACGCGTCAGTGTCCCAATTATGACCCTTCTGTATATGAACATGTTGCAGGTGCACACTCTGCAACAGGAACAAACATACCGTCAGGTATCCTGAGAGGAGACAGACAGACAGACAGACAGACAGGCAGACAGACAGACAGACAGACAGACAGACAGACAGACAGACAGACAGACAGACAGACAGACAGACAGACAGACAGACAGACAGACAGACAGACAGACAGACAGACAGGCAGACAGGCAGGCAGGCAGGCAGGCAGGCAGGCAGGCAGACAGGCAGGCAGACAGACAGACAGACAGACAGACAGAAGTGGAGAATCTAGGCCAAAGCAAAGCCCCTCAGTCTGACTTTATCTCAGCAACACACAAGTAAATCTCTCTTTCTCTCTCCCACGCCCTTTTCACATTTAATTTCTCTCTCTCTCTCTCTCTCTCTCCACTCTTTTTTATTTTTAACTTCTCACTTCCTCACTCTGCCCCTTCCTTCCTCCACTAGCTCGCTTTATTTCCCTTTCATTTTCCCGGTTTTCTCCTCTTCCCTCTCCCTCTCTCTCTCCCTCTCTCTCTCTCTCTCTCGACTCCAGTATTTGGTGGGATCTGCTCTTATCTCGGCCCAGCAGTGTGTCACTGAGCGCCTCCCGTCTCCTCACTCTGCCTGCATTGTTTGCCTGGCTCGGTTTGGCCCGGCCCGTGTTGGCCCGGCTCGGCCCCCTGTGGCTGCACCGAGAGCAGGGGAATTACTGAGGGATTGAGGGATAAAAGCTGTCTTGTGAGTGTGCGTGGGTGTGTGAGTGGGGGGGGGGGATTGATATATCATGGTGTAATGGCTGAGAGTTCAAGGAGCCAAATCAAAAATGTTTTGAAAGTTTAACAGTGCGGCAAAAGAAAAAAAAGGTAAAACAGTATAATCGTCAAAGACATATTTTGAAAAGTTGTTCTGCTTTCATTACAATTCTGCATTGCCGAATATTTGCAAAAACTGAACGCCTCAAAATGTGGATTTGAGGACTCATGGGCAGAACAACAGAGGCTAAAAATAAATCACACACACACACATTCAGGCATTTGCAGCTTTGGCTACCTGGCCACGCTGCTGGCCCCTTTCTAACGCCTTTAGCATTACTGTGGTATTAATTCCCTTGCCTATTTTTACAGTGTGTTGACGGCGGTGACAAACTGTCCCTGGTGACAGCAGCTGGATGCTTCGGTTTGGCCAAATGACCGTGACGAATCGCATAAACCAGCGAGTGAGATTTCAGGTGTAGCCTCATGCTGCACATTTGCATTTCATTTGCATTACTGAGTAGAGTGTCCAATGTGTGTGTGCGTGTGTGTGTTTGTGTGTGTGTGTGTGTGTTTGCTGATACTGAGGAAACTGGGCCTTGCCTCTCCTCGACAGCTGGTGCCCTCTGGGTAATCTGGACCCATCCAATCAGAAGCAAGGATTAACAGGCCATTGTCTTGGCATGAGTGTGTGGCTGTTTGTTTGTCTGCATACGTGCAGCTTGTGATTGTGTGTGTGTGTGTGTGTGTGTGTGTGTGTGTGTGTGTCTGTAGAGTGTAACCATGGAAGGAAAGGCCACTATGTCAGTGGAGATCACTTTGAAGCTGCTGCACAGCTGAGGCCACTGCGGCAAAGACCTGCTTGATTTCATTACAAACTATTTACCTAAAGGTCAATTAATAATCAGGGCAATGACAATGATCCTGTTTATGGGGGCAGTGATGTACATTACATTACGTTTTCCCCCCGTAACATTAGCGTGCTCATGTCTCAGTGTCTTGTTTATCCTGGATTCACGGACACACAAATGCCAAACCAACACCAACAACAGAGAATTTACACTTCCCACAGTGATGGAGAGGGAGCTCTGCTGGCAGCTTCTACTGGTCCCACTGGTGCAAGACATCAGTGTGTGTGTGTGTGTGTGTGTGTGTGTGTGTGTGTGTGTGTGTGTGTGTGTGTGTGTGTGTGTGTGTCTTTGTACGCAATTTTTTAATTTCCTCTCGTAAATCTTGCCGCATCGTTTGACATTTTAAAGGATGGGAGCAGTTTTAAAACCTTACTTGCTGCAGCCGCTGAAGCAATATCTGCTCCATGTTGCATTTAAATATCACGTTCATGAGACAGTGACCATGTCGCTCTTGTAGACATAACAGAAGACACGACAGTAGGAAGAACAACGTGATAGATATTTTGCATCACTACTCATAGATGTGCGTGGCTGCAGTCAGGGTTTTATTGTTCTGCAAGATTTTCTTTTTAGCACTGATCACAAGGTAAAGGACTGATTTCATATTCCAGGTACTTTCAGATGAAGCTTGTGTATCTTGTGTTGGTAAAAAAAATAAATAACCAACAACCATAGCAGCTGCTGACCACTACCACTGAAATGTGTATTCCAGACCACCACGTTACAGTGCTGATGGTTGCGGAAGTTTTACAGTTAAGAGCTAAGAAACGGACCAGAGATAATCACAGCCTCTGGGCGAATTGGAAATGCACCACAGGGCTAAATAACAGAGGGATTGCAAAAATGAAACAAGCTTATGAAAGGACCACAACATGGAGAGTGGAGTGAAATGGGTATGAGCCACGTTTTGGACAATACAACCAAAGTACAAAGGACCAGCCTCACAAGTTTCTGAATGTTCGCGGTTCGGAAAGTTCCAGGTCAGACGGTCATGACGTTTCTGAGATGAAACACCTGCAACAGCGCCAGCCAGGAAGTAGCAATAAAAAGTATTAGGGCCATAGTGCAGTGAACGGTAAAGGCTGCAGCAGTTTACAGTTCAGCTCCAGTCACACCGGAAAAAAACCTGCCGCAAAGCTACAAAATGTACAAGAGGAATTACTCAAGCTCTTATTTCTACATTTCAAAAAATGCATACCAGACGGGAATTTCAGCTCAATATTTTCATAGTGAAAAAGGGACCCAACTCGTGACTAGTGACTAGTTCGTTCAACACCAGAACACTAATCGTCGTAGTCGTCATCATCATCATCATCATCATCATCATCATCATCATCATCACCATCACCATCATCATCCAGGCTGTGGACACTGGCAGTTGGTTTTATTATAGTCTAGCTAGCATGACTCACTCCTTCCTCCTCCTCCTCCTCCTCCTCCTCCTCCTCTTCAAGGGCTGGAGAGGCACCGGAGGCGAGCACAAATCACAGTGAGCGGCTTCTCCTCTGATTTCTGACTCAGTATCTCAGAAACAGACGCATGCTCAGCATGACAATGCGCGCGGATGCTGCCGGAGAACCTCCAGGACGAGCGGCAAGTCGCACGTTCCACGGTGCTAAAACTTGAGCCGCATGTTGACATGTCAGAAATCAAAGCAACTCGATCCTGCAGTGGGAGGGAGCACATCCGCCCTCCGCTGCAATGAGCACGAAACACACTTCAGATAGGCGAGAGGGAAGATACGTCATGCACAACGTTTGTTTTTCTAAGCACTGAATGCGGACTGTGATTTGCTACGAATGAAATAAGCAGAAAAGCAAACTTGAACGTTTGATTTTCCAGCGTTTCTTTTTTCTTGCATTTAATGCCAACGATTTAACGACAGCTGAATATCTGTAGTCAGACGGCGGAGTGAGTTCCCAACAGTAAGTAAGGGGAGAGCGGGGTCTCGGTGTAACCCCACACTGACCGCCCGCAGTCGCGTAGTTCCACAGGGGCCGCGCTGTAAAGATAACTCTCTGCGCTCAGCCTGTTAATTGCAGCAGAGCGATCAATCCGCAGCCAGCAGCCATGATTCATTCCCTCCAGCCTCCTCCAGCCGAGGGTGGAGAGAGTTGGCCGCCTGCGGGCTGCCGTAGCTGACAATAAAGGCAGATGACACAGCTCGGAAAAGTCACCAGCTTTAAAGGTCAAGTGATGGCCTGGATGTGGATTTCACATTATATCGACAATTTCAGTCTTCTTACTACTCGGTTCTGGAACAGCTCTAACGGCTGGAGGAGCTTTTTCAAGTCCCAGTGCAGCGTCCGGCAATTTTCTGGGACCTTGAGCTAAGATTTTAAAGGTGCTGTTTCGGCTGCGAGTCTCACGACTTTGAGGAAGTGCAACACCAAATACTACAGTTCCCCCTTTAAATCAGCAGGAAGTGATTCCTGTCATAATCTCACAATTTCTCAGACGTGTTTAGGCTTGTGGTTGTGATGGTTTTCCTGATAATGTTTGATATTTTGAAAATATATATTTATATATATATATTAATTATATTGTCCAGTATAATGTATGTATGTATGCATATTGCATGCAATGCTATGTAAATGTTATTTTGTAAAACAAAGCTGTTTTTGTCTTTAACCCTTTAATGAGTTAAACAAGGATAGTTGCAGCCTCTGTATATTAGTATGATCTTAATGAATTTTTCTGGTACTGTGCACCGAAAGATGATTTTTAGGCAGATATCTGATTTATGGTTGAGGAGCTGCAGCCGCAGACTGGGCCTCCACGGAGAATTTCCGGCTACTAAATGAAACTCGTACCATGATGTAAGAAATCTGTGACTTTCCTCAACAAAGTCGGAAAGCGTCCACAACCTGAAAACATTTAATTCCCTCTCGGTTCATTATGTTGTTTTCAGCGCAGACAACCACTAAAGGCATAAACAGTCTGGTCTCCTACAGAAAAACCGCCAGCTAGTGCGAAGAATGTGAAACAAGTTGTCAGATATATAATCTGGCAAATTCCTGCAAAAATCACCCGTTTGTAAGAGGGAAAACAGAAAAAGATTTCCCCCTGAGACTCCTTCAAGACTCCAAAGTCCCCTGTCTGTGAGATCCTCAAACTTTAAACAAAAATAACCAGCAAAGAATAACGTAACGCAAGAGAAGACAAGATGTGACAGCATCGCCAGAGGTCTTTCGTTCACAGGTACGTGATGTTCGTCCCCTGCTATGCCGAAAAATGTACAGCCTTTTTCACTTCCAACACTGCCCTGATGGGAATAAACATCAGCGGGAGAGCGACGGACAGCTGATACAGAGATGCAGAGGTTCACACGACAACTGTCACATCCGAAAACAGCATCGGAGGCAGAAGGGTAAGACGGAGAGAAATGGACAGAAACTCCGAGAGGGAGAGGCAGATCGGCACCGAGTCACGATGATAATGTCCAAACGGAGCGACGCCAGAGAAAGACGGAGACAGACAGACCGGGGATGCAGGGAGAGAAACCTCCGTCACAACAAAGTAACATCAGAAAAAAACAAACAGAGGGGAAGAGACACAAAAAGACACGGGGACGCTGCAACATGGACACAGAGTGAAAAAAAGAGATTCACGGAGCACAGGACGTGAGCGAGAGGAACATTAAATTAACAGTGCACCCAAACAGCTCTTCGGTTTCAGGACATGTCAGTAAAATCAAACTCGGGTCCCGCTTTGATTCGTCTGTCCTCTGCTGCTTGTTTTTCGTTCATGCAGAGAGTGAGACAGCCGGAGAGACAGAAACAGCTGCACGACCGGAGACCGAACGCAAGCATAAAGAGACAAAGACGGACGCATAGGTGGAAACACGGAGAGCATTACGTTAATGGAAAAGGAAATCCCTGCGGAGAGATTGAAACGGACAGACGGGCAGAGAGAGGGATATGCAGCAATTGTGGCATAAATTGAATTAATGAATACACAAATAAAAAGATCTTTCAGGGTTTTTTTTTAAAAAATAACTCCGGGGCCCCGTCGGAAATGACTGGAAGCAGAGTGAGACGTGGCGGCTGGTTTAATGTAAGCCCATTAAAACGGATCTCCTTAGGCTGCGGATAAGCTCAGGTTAACTGGCTACCTTTGAACAGATCTGTTGGATTAGCTGACTGTTAGAGGTGCCGCTCGACACCTTGTTGATCCGGAGGGTTAAAGGGTATGTGAGTGTATGGGATAGGCTCATGGAGAGACGGAGAGCAATCGGGTGGGTGAAGTGAAAGAGATGAAGGTCAACTGCGGATCCTCTTGTTCCTGTATCATGTGTCCGATTCGTTACAGTCTCACAGGGTTTCCACTACGAGAGGAACATGTGACACGCCGGCGTCCACTTTCGTCTCATGAAGAGGTTAAGTGAAGGGTTGAATCAAAACACAAGGAAAGAAACTTTTATCAACACTACAAAAGGTCAAAAATACAACCCAAGTGTGATACCTGACCTCTTTATTTCTAATAACTTGACTGAATATTTCACATCGCATATCGCATATGTCTCACTCAAATACTGTCAGTTCAAACACTAAAATCACGCCACTAAATTAGCACAATTCTTTGACGATCAATTCTGTTTGTGCCAAAAGATAATATTGATCAGATGAACCAATATCTATCTATTATAGGTCTGTGCCAGGTTAAGTTTTTCTCAAGAGCAAAAAGGCTGAAGTTCACTCATGTACAGTATTTTCTCCCCGACTGATCCTCTTCATCACTTACATTCAAAATGTTGTGCATCTTGAAATCTTGAAATTACTAAAACTTGCTTGTAGTACTTTGTCAAAAGGAATAATTTCCTGGCTTGTGCTGTAAAGGGAAAAAAAATAAGCTCTTCGGTGGCACAGATGGCTGAAGCGGCCGACAGTGTCCTCCTCTGTGGGCTTTTGTGTATTTGTACAAATGACTCTGAATAAATGTGCTAATGATTGATTGACGTTTCAGTGCTACAGTACATGTGGTGCCTCCACATCCACAAATAACGACCACGCGTCTCCTCCAGTCACATGATAACGAGCCCTTTTTCAACTTTGTCTCACTGTTCATTGAAATTGCCTCAGCTTTTTCCCCCCACAATAGTTACTGTGGTGTGTGGAAAACAAAAAAAAGTGCTGACGACAACCAATCGCCTCCGGTCGCTGAGAGATTGGATGGGTTCATTGAGTGACAGGCCAAAAAAGGCCAATGGAAAACGACTGCACAGGCCTCGCCGTTCAATTAGAAAAGGTTTTATGGCCCAAAGAAGGGCAAGCTGTGGGGACAATGACCGTAAAGATGGGGGGGATGGACGGAGGTAGAGAAGACAGGGAGAAACAAACCTGTGATTTATTCTTGTCACTCTAATTGATTACAACAGCAGAGTAGATAGATAGATAGATAGATAGATAGATAGATAGATAGATAGATAGATAGATAGATAGATAGATAGATAGATAGATAGATAGATAGATAGATAGATAGATAGATAGATAGATAGATAGATAAATAGATAGATGTTGCATAACCCTCTCGGGTTACCTTGGCAACTGACAGTCTCACCCCCTGATCCGACGTGCACTCAGATACAATTGTGAATATGCCCCAAACACACAGTCTTTCATGCAGCTGGGCAGCTGTTGGTGATGTCATGAGTTGTTATTCCAAAGGGAGGGGGGGCGAGAGAGGGTGAGAGAGGGTGAGAGAGAGAGAGAGAGAGAGAGAGAGAGAGAGAGAAAGAGAGAGGGAGGCCATGACTGCATGTGCTGATGTAATCAGGAGCAGCAAGGAAACTTGGACCTGTTCTCTGCTGCAGCCGACCCAAGTCTTCATTAGGGAGAGAACAGGACAGAGAGATATAGGAGGGAGAGGGAGGGGGGCAGGACAGATGGAAGGAAGAGGGGAAGGAAGGGAGGGAGGGAGGGAGGAAAGGAAGGATGGAAGGAAATAAGGAGGAAGGGAAAAGAGAAAAACCTACGCTCAAAGCGGAAAGGAAAGCTTGAGAAATGAAATAACGCAGCAAACAAGAAAAAAGGAAAGAAAGTTGGGCCGAGGCTGCGCTGCAGCTTATGTGGATGAAAATGTGATGGTTGCTTTGTAACAGGCTGGCAGAGAGTTCAGCCCCCCCCCCTCCCCCCTCCCGGTCCCTACAGGGCTGTAATGCACACTCTCCCACTGGCTCCCACACCATTTACACCAGACAAAAATCATGGTCAATTAGGAAAAGACTTATTAAATCCTGGAGTTACTGTGGTCAGCCTGCCTGGGGTGCTGCAAAGCAACTGCAAAGCTACTGCAAAGCAGCCCCCCCTCCCCCCTCCCCCCCAAAAAATCGCAATAAACGTGCAATTTACACCAAAGAACGAAACGACATGAAATGGAGCAGACTGCCACAACAAAGGCCACAACAAGGAGGATTCCCTTCTCCCGGTGGAGAACGCATTCAGACAGTCGTGTTCAACATTAATGATGAGTTGTTATCTGCCGTTTCCAGGCTCCACCTCTGTTCTTCCACTCTACCGCTCCTCGTCTCGAGTCTTTTTAAAGGCTTCACCAGGAGCAGTAAAAACATGGTTTTACTGTCAGCTCCCCTCCCTCCCTCCCCCTCAGTGCTGCTGCTCGCTCACTCTCCCCCTCCCCGTCTCCTTCCTCCCCTCGCCACCCCTCACCGTTCTCCTTTATCTGTCCCGTGGTCCGGCAGTGACGGAGCACTCGCAGAGAAGAATAAGGCAAACCCTCTAAAGAATAACAAAAGAGAAGTGGAAGAAAAGGCAGGAATTCCTCTGCCCTGATGTAACGCTCTTTCACGTGGAGAGGCCTGCTGCTCTCCGTCCAGCCTCCACCTCCTCCGTGTGTCCTTCACTCCTCCGATCCACAAAACGTCCCATTCCCGCACATCTGCCCCCTTGCACTTTATAGAAGCTCAACTTCTTTCGAGCCATGTGGATGTGAAGTGTAACGTACGAAGCAAAAAAACCTGTCCACATTTCTGGTCAAATAGAATAGAAAGGATGGACACAAATAACTTTGTTGTGAGAATAAACACATCATTGCATTTAAACGTCGGCTGCAGCAGGGATCTGCACTTGTGCCCTTTTTCTTTACATGGCGCGAGGAACTCTCGCACCAACATCTTGTTCAAAATCGTTCACCGTTTCTAACACATTTATATTAAGGAATAAGTTGGAGTGAAGGTCGTCTACTGAGTTTAAAACCTCGTTTTAAAGCTTTGGTGAAAATGAATTAGACAGGTCTTTAAACGTGAACCACCCGTTCTTCCTCTGTTCTCTGTATTTTTCTTCACTCCCTCTCTGAGCTGGAGGAAGCTGCTGTTCAAAACAAGTTTACGTGAGTCTTGACAGAACTTCCCCTGCATCTATGTGTGTGTGTCGTCTGGCATGCTTCTGTTCTGCAGGGTTATTCCTTTTCACACTCAAGGTCTTCAACCCAAAGATGTATGGAGAAAAGATTCTGTGAAGATAGTGTGCAGATTCATTTTAACATTTCACTACACACGGAAGGGGGCAGAACATTTTCCTGCGACCAAAGCAGGCTTTTTTTCTCCCCCATTCTCCATCACCCTTCCCCACCTCACCCCATCCCGTCCTCTCCTCTCTTGTCTTTCTTCCTTTGGCAGCAGGACTGGTGTTGCCCGGGTGACCCGGCCCATGCCGTGCAAACAGCTGAAAAGATGCAGTGACTCTGCCTCTCCTCCCCTCTGCCTCCCGTCCACCGTTTTTTACTCCTTTCTTTCCCTCTTTTTGACCTCTTCTACCCTTTGTAATTCTCTCTCGCACACCTTAATGCTCTGCGCAATCTTGTACTTCCACCTCTGCCCTTTTCTATTCCCTTCCCACTTTCCTCCCTCCTCTTCCTCTCTCATCTCACATCACTCTGTTGCACCTGCTGTCACATTCATCTGAAAGTTGCCAGGCTGCAAAAGGGGAAGAAAAAAATACCAGAAACGATAAACCTAAAAAAGAAATATATAAAGTTAGTGGAGCCCAGACTGAAGTCTTAAAATTATGGTAAGACATATTAGTGGAGGTACTTCTAAGTCATGAGCTCTTACTGACAGAAGGTAACAATCCATTTGGTCATACAGAGTTAATAAAGAGTGTGTAATGGTGCTAGATGTGATTCCTTCATGGAACAGTTGCTTTCTACTCAAACTCGCCTGCGTGAGAAAAAAACAGGACTGCCCTAATTGTAGCTGAGTGTGTGAATTACATCCCCACGCTCAAACGTCAACCCAAAACCAAGTGTTGAACCCAACATTTAAAGGTTTTATGGGAGCAACTTCCTCCGTCTTCTGAGATTTCTGTCCCCACAACGTGAGCAGACGCAGGTGATCACACTCATTTACACAATAAGTGACTGTAGTGATCAGAACAGACAGCTGTGATAATATGTTCCACTGGGTCTTCCCCATGGACCACACACACACACACACACACACACACACACACACACACACACACACACACACACACACACATGGCCTTGCGCACACAGGTCTGATGTCATTAAATCGCGACATTACAGGAACTCCTCTACACACAAGAACACACACTCACCCACGTGTGGAAAGAACGCAGCGAGACACACACACACACACACACTCTTAGCTAAGCTATCCGGCCCTCTAGAAAGTCGCTATGTAACCACAGACAGCTATATATACTCACCTAATCACCCTCATGCTCATCTGTCTTCTGCAGACACACACACACACACACACACACACACACACCCTCCGTGACGAACAAACACACACACACACACACACACATGTTTGTGTCCTCGGAGGGCCCGCGTGGTAACTGGACCTCGTGTGAATTCTTGGTCGACTCAAATGAGTTCATCGCTGTTCTGATTTTACTCACACCCTGACACACACTCTCACACACACACACACACACACACACACACACACACACACACACACACACACACACACATACACACACACACACACACACGCGCGCACGCACACACACACACACACACATACACACGCACTAAATAATGAAGTGACAAAATTAGAGGATTTCTTGCTTTCCTCTCTCTCTTCCTGACTCCATGCAGCCAGGGCGTTCTCTCCTTCCACTTGTCTCTCTCATTTCCCCTTTTTTTCTTTTTGTTTATGACCTTCTTTTCACCATTCTTTTTCTTCTTCTGCTTACTACTACCTCCTATGCAGGGACCAAACCAGGAGCTGAGGATGATTAAGCAAATTAAACCGATTCTTGAAGAAGACGAACACAGAGTCACTCTGTTGATCTTTGAGATTTAGTGCTGCTGTGTCTTTGTCCCGTCTGATTAGATCAAATTGGGGAACAGAGACAAATGAAGCTGCATCATTTCTATCACAGTAATCAGCATCTCCCCACGTGCCATCTTGACTGTTAGACCAGTCAGAATGTTCGCTTCGCTGATGTCCTCTGTCCTCCTTTTTTGGGGTCATTACCTGATATAAGTGCAACCCAATCCATGCTACAGAATGAACTGAACACTGGAAACAGAGTTCGGTGGTTTGCGTTTGACTGATTAACGATTTAAAGACTGTGTCGGCTTCATTGTCTGATAGAGAGGCATTGGCGGATTGGTTCAGGTCTGTGTGAGGAAGAGGAGGCTGTGTTTGCATTGGCAGGGTGAGGCCACTGCTCACTACACAACACACTGACCTTCTTCCCTTGTCGCATCGCGCACGTGGTCACACAAGAACACACTCACGCTGACACACGCGCTCCATCCCTAATGCTCTCGGTCTTCGACGTGTTGAGCGTTATCTCCCCTGTTCGTATCTGGTGTCGCACAACTGCCTTGATGGAGGCACAGCTGTCGCACACACACACAAACACACACACACACACACACACACACAAACACACAAACACACACACACACACACACACACACTTTTACACATACCCCACCTTCGATTTGTCTACCGACGTTTCATACCAAAGCCTCAAAGTCATCTTAACATTCCATACCACAAACAAATGCATTTGTTATTCCAGGGCGTGATTCCAAGCTGTGTGTTCATTTTTGTATTTTTGTCTGCTATCAGTGTGTGTGTGTGTGTATGTCTGTCTATCTTTGGCTTGTGTGTGTGTGTGTGTGTGTGTGTGTGTGTGTGTGTGATGTGGGACAGTGTCAGCTGGTCTAAGCCTCCTCATATCCCCACCCTCTTACAGCCTCAAATCCCCCCAAATCCATCTCTGCTCCCCATGTGACTACAACTGCCCCTTTACCCCGTCAGCTGCCCCAACGCTGCTGTCAGCCTCTCTCCCTCTCTCTCTCTCTCTCACACACACACACACACACACACACACACACACACACACACACACACACACACACACACACACACACACACACACACACACACACACACACATCTTCCATTCATCATGTCCCTGTCCCTCTGAGACCGTTCTCAGAGAAGATCATTTACAGCCTGAAGTTTAAGTGTCACAAACATTTCTCACAGCCAGAGACTCGTTCATTAAGCAGAGTGGATACTAATTCCGGCTGTAATGTGAGCAACTAACCTTAGACGACTGACAAAGGGAAGTTCATTTAAGAGAGCTGGGATTTAGCGTTGCACTTCCAGGGAGTTGGGGGAACGTTCAAAGGACAGATATGAAACAGCGTGGGTCTAAGGAAACGGCAGAGGCTGAGATATCCTGAAAAAAACTAGTGTACATAGTGCACTAAAGCTGCTGTGAAGAGACATTATCTGTGGTTTTTTTCATTGAAAAACAAAAAAATACGATCACATCTCCCTCTCTTTCCATCTCTGCCTTTGTCTATGTCTCTCTATCATTCCAAATTCCTCAATCCTCATACTTCCTCTCATGTCTTTTCACTCTCAGCCGAACACACCCTTTGTCTTCTGACTCATGCTACTCAGGAACACACAGACACACACACCCACACACACACACCCACACACACACCCACACACACACACACACACACACACACACACACACACACACACACACACACACACACACACACACACACACACACAAGTTATAGGCAACAGAGTGTCTGTGCAGTCGAGCAGAGCTGCTTTTTTACGAGAATACTTATCTCACTTAACCGGCGCTTTCACAACTTTGCGGCGCGCCGGCTGTTTGAACCCGACCCACCGTACGATCCTCTCTCTTCTCACTGTAACACCCACCATGTGCCATGCTAATGCCACTGCACTGCTCTGCCCGTCGAGTTTTACTGGGCCACATAATAATGAGAAAAAGACGCGCTGGCCTGCCCTGAGGGGAAGCAACAGGATAAGTGCCTCTAATTTCCAAACTCAACATCCATAAAATCTGTCATGAAACTTAAAGGCACATGCTGCACATTTTCTATCTTACTCCTGCTTTACAGACACTGTATTACATCAGGAAACAAACCTAATCAGAGACCTGTTTGAAAACCAATGATCCATCCTTCATCTACCGCTCTATCCTTTCAGGGTCTCGTCGGGGCTGGAGCCAGTTGGACACTGGACAGCTTGCCAGCTCATCACGGCCGACATACAGAGGCAAACAACCATGATCACCAATGGTCAATTTAGAGTTTATAGAGTAAGATCTGCATGTCTTTGGACTGTGGGAGGGAGCCGGAGAACCCATAGAGAACCCACGCAGACACGGGGAGAACATGCAAACTTTACACAGAAGGGCCCTGGATGGTTTTTGTCCGAACCAAGAACCTTCTTGCTGTGAGCCGACAGTGCTAACCACCACACCACCGTTAAGCCCAAAATCAATAATAGCATGTCTACATAATATCTTTTTCAGACAGATAAACCCTTTAACCAGCACAACAACACGTCAAACATCCCACCAACATTTGGACAAAGCAGCCATCGCAAAACATTCCATTCCACAAACAAACTACTCAAGTTAAGAGTAGTTCTGTTTTCCTAACACAAATTCAAAAAGCCCAAAGATCAAATAAAGATGTTGCATTTGTTTTTCAGCTGCATGATGTATTCATCTTTTTGGAACATGTTCTTTTAACCCCAACATGTCTGTTTGTGATTGGCTGCAGCACCGTATGATGGATTCTACAGTACAGGGAACCAATGAGGGCACTTTACTGTAATAGCTTATGGCATGTGGATCGTGGTTTGACCCCTCAGGACACACACACACACACACACACACACACACACACACACGCACACACAAAATTTACTCAACAAAGCTCGTCATCCATGGAGACCAGCATGCCTGGTCTTTTACATCATGATCATCTCACACAATCTGGTCCCCATTTGTTACAGCTGGGACTGCATAGTGTGTGTGTGTGTGTGTGTGTGTGTGTGTGTGTGTGTGTGTCTGTGTGTGTGTGTGTCTGTGCGTGCATGCGTGCGTTTGTGTATGTATCCGTGCGTGCATGCTGGGACTTGGCTCCGCATTGAGGACACGTAGACTGAGAAAGTGAAAACTGTGCAGAGTCTCACACACCAACAACATCCTCAATTACACTTGAACTCTGGTTCTCCGGCTCGTTGCTTCTTCCACTGCTTGTAACACCGTCGGAGATTTTCACTCTCAAATACACACCGCTGCTCCAACATGACATAAATCCACACTGGAAAAACATAACTTTTTGGCTCACTGTCTGAGGACTCGTACTGTAACTCCAGCCCAACGTTCACACCGTGAACCCTTACCCAACGAGAAAGCAGAAGTCAGATAGATTCCTCTTTTAGTTTGGCTGAACGGAGCCATCTGAGCCAAACTGTGGACCATGAACAAAACCGCTGGCCAAGAAGAGTCGTTTCTTGACGTCGTTCCAATATTGTCCCATGTCGCCAATAACAGTTTTGACTAGCTAGAGCAATGTGGAAGTGATTCTAGCCATTGAAAGTTAAATTCAATTAGTGTTTGGTTTCATTTTCTGCTCGTGGAACAGGTGGTGACACCAGCTCTGATCCTGACCACTTAACAGCAGGTTTCTTGTTGCATTAAGGCAAACATCCAAAATCACAAAAACAACATCCACTAGATTCCAAAATTCTTTAAATGTGTTCAACCGACAACTTTAGTTTTTAATTCGAATTTGCATTAATGCTCGTTTTTTGAACAACAGGATTTTGTGAAATGATAATACAACATGAATCGATCACAATGTGACTTTCTGTAGTTCATCACTTTGAACTGCCGCCCTGCAGAAAAGCTAAATCTGAATTTACTCTCCACCAGCTATCAGTAGGAAATCCATCCGTTGACTCAGGTTGCACATTTTAATATCCAGTGCTAAGGCTACAAACGCGTCGTTGATTTTCTG